>NC_143549.1:142452500-142757500 GCF_054136105.1 Typopeltis vanoorti
AATGACAAACTGAGAAAAAAGGAAAAAGGTTTAATAATATCACACGATTAGTTTCGGCATTTTACAGCCTTCTTCAGGTTTTTTTATAAAAGAAAAGAAAAAGCATTAAAGAAAATAAAAAATTGTGAATAGCACAGGAAAGTCACTATACATATTTAACGTGAAAACGTTGTAGTTAACGTATTCAAAGCTGTTCCTTCGCTGGCCACATTGTTGGGTGCATATAGCATTTCGTGAGCGCCAGTATTTGATCACAGCAGAATGACAGTCTGGGAGGTTATAGCTTAAATTATTATTTAAATGTACAGGGTTGAGGATGATTTCTCTAGATTCTACGATTTTTCTCTCCAATTCGTCATGGCAATGGAAAATGTTGTTAGATCTATCCCAAAGGATTGTATGATTATATGGTTTTCAAGGATTGTATGATTATATGGTTTTCATCATCAGAATCGGCCGAAAAAAAGGATATGGCTGGATAAAGCACTGGCACGTGCATTCTTGTAAGCGATGTCCCTCCTGTGCTCCTCCATATGCAATTCAATAGACTTATTCATCTGGCCAAAGTAAGGAATGTCGCAGTCACACCATATCTTATATACACCAGGATATTTTAGATTGTGATGGCTAGGCTTAGGACAGCTCACTAGAGAACGGATCTTAGGAAGCAGAGTAAATAAAGTTCTAATCTTATATTTTTTGAGAACCTTGGCAAATTTTTGAGAAACTCAGCTTATGGTATTGATATATTGCCTTTAACATCATTCATTTCTTCAGTATGGTGACTAGGAGAAAATATTCCCTGCCTTTCTTGGACGTGAAACTGACCTGTTCTTCTGAAAAACTTAAAATTGCGATGTACAGAAAACCTACATACACCAATAGATATCTCCATAGTCAGTCCCATCATTTTCCTCCTCAGAAACTTGGAAGTATTTCTACTTTGGGACATTGAGCTCGCTCTCTTCTTAACAACCCAGATGAACTTCGTAAAGAAATCAATTTTCTTAGATCTACTTTCACAGTGAATGGTTATTTTCAAAAATTTACTAAAAAATTCCTTTTTAATCCTCCTAGCTGCCATACTGAAGAAATGAATAATGTTAAAGGCAATATATCAATACCATACATAAGCTCAGTTTCTCAAAAGTTTGCCAAGGTTCTCAAAAAATATAACATTAGAACTTTATTTACTCCACTTCTTAAGATCTGCTCTCTAGTGAGCCATCCTAAGCCTAGCCATCACAATCTAAAATATCCTGGTGTATATAAGATATGGTGTGACTGTGACATTCCTTACTTTGGCCAGACGGATAAGTCTATTGAATTGCATATGGAGGAGCACAGGAGGGACATTGCTTACAAGAGCGCATGTGCCAGTGCTTTATCCAGCCATATCCTTTTTTCAGCCAATTCTGATGATGAAAACCATAGTCATAAAATCCTTTGGGATTTTATGACTTTGGGATAGATCTAACAACATTTTTCGTTGCCATGAAGAATTGGAGAGAAAAATTGTAGAATCTAGAGAAATCATCCTCAACCCTGTACATTTAAATAATAATTTAAGCTATAACCTCCCAGACTGTCATTCTGCTGTGATCAAATACTGGCGCTCACGAGATGCTATACGCACCCAACAATGTGGCCAACGAAGGAACAGCTTTGAATACGTTAACTACAACGTTTTCACGTTAAATATGTATAGTGACTTTCCTCTGCTATTCACAATTTTTTATCTTCTTCAATGTTTAATGTTTTTTCTTTTCTTTTATAAAAACACCTGAAGAAGGCTGTAAAAAACCGAAACTAGTTGTGTGATACTATTAAACCTTTTTCCTTTTTTCTCGGTTTATGTCATTCAATTCTTTTAAAAAATATGTTTAACAACTGAGTAAATGAACCTCCATGCATATATATATATAAAGATAAGCCGAAATTTTAAACGTTTTTTGTCCTACCACCTTACTAGCCCGGAACTCGGGGGGGGGGGGGGGGGGGGCTATTATATATATATTAGGAGGAGCCCCCTAGTATATATATAATATCACAAAAAAAATTTGTGAGAAACAAAATTCAGAGATTAAAGTATTAGTTCATGCAGGCAAATATAATTGGCTGAAATATGGTTCACACTAGCACTTTATCATTAAAAAAATAGTAATTATGTGTGTGTGTGTGTGCGATTCAAGCTATAAGTACATTTTTATCACGATGAGAAGAGCGATGACACTTCTTAGCATTGGATTCGATTATATTTTTCGATTCACTCTTTAGGAAATAAAGACGAGACAATGGGGGGAGGAATGGTGTTGATGATAGCTGATGAGCTACAGCCAAGGAGAATAGAAGTGGAACTGCAGGATAGAGAAAAGAGCACATTTGATGCTATTTGGTGTGAGATTGAAACTAGCAGAACAAAATATACAGTTAGGTGCTGCTATAAACCAGGTGATGGAATAGATGGTGGAGATAGTATGCATAAGCAAATAGAAGAAATGAGTGGAAGGAGGGTAATTATTATGGGAGATTTCAACTATGGTAACATTGATTGGAAGGAGGTGAGGACACATGAGAGGAAGGAATTGGATTTTATGCGGTTATTAAGGGATAACTATCTGCAACAGCATATAATGGAAAATACTAGGGTTAGAGAGTGCTTGACTTAGTAATTACATCTGAGAATTTGGCTGTAATGAATATGACCATGTTGCCACCAATTAGTGAGAGTGATCATAGGGTCTTGATTTGGGAGGTGGCTAAAGGTGTGGAATTTACAATTAAGACAGGGTACATGTGGAATTATTGGGCTGGTATGTATGACAAGCTTAGGAGTTTGATTGGTTCAGTGCCATGGCATGTAAAACTGCAAGGGCTAAATGTTGACCGTGCATGGGAGGTGGTTAAGAAGTGTTTGCAGGAGGCAATGGCTGACTGTATACCTAGACACCAAATAATAAATCAAGTTGGGGTTAAATGGATGAATAACACCATTAAGCTTGAGCTGCAAAAAAAGAAACAACTATCGAGAGAATTTAAGGAGAAAGGTGACCGGCAGGCACATGAACGGTATAAAGCACAAGCCAGAATAGTAACGAGTGTGGTAAAAAAAGCAAAAATGGATTATGAAAGAACATTAGCCATGCAGGCTAAAGAGAGCCCCAAACAGTTTTTTCGATATGTTGCAAGTAAAAGAAAAAATGTATATGGCAGAATGATTTTAAAGAATGCCGATAGTAGGGAGGTAACCGAATCAGTTGATATAGTGGAATTACTGAGTGAGCACTTTGCAAGAGTATATTATCCAGGTGGTGACATTGCATGAATGAATGAACCAATAGATTATACAGGAACTGTGGTGGATGAAGTGGAGGTGACTAGTCTATTACAAAACCTCAATGTCAATACATCTGTGGGATTGGTTGGTATACCAGCTCGTGTCATACGTGAAGCGGCTAAAGAACTGTCAGTGCCCTTGACCATTTTGCTTAATTTGAGTCTCGGGTCTGGGTTAGTCCCGAGGGGGTGGAAAGAGAGGAAAATAGTTCCACTGCATAAAGGAGGTTCCAAGACTGCTGTTGTAAATTACCGACCGATTAGCATATCAGGAATCGTTGTCAAGGTCTTGGAGAAATTAGTCAAGAGAAAAATACAGGATTGGATAGATGAAAATGGGATACTGTATGGGGGACAACATGGTTTTGTGAAGGGTAGATCATGCCACGTTTTATAACACAGTGATGGCTGAACTGGATAAGGGTAATGGGTTTGCAGTGATTCTACTGGACCTTGTTAAGGCTTTTGACAGGATACCACATGGATACCACATCTAATCAGTAAACTGCAGCATATGGGGATGGATATAGGGTTGGTGAGATGGATAAGAGGGTGGTTGATGGAGAGGTATCAGAGAGTAGTTTATTCAGGAGTAAAGTCCAAAAGACGGCCTGTGACTAGTGGTGTGCCGCAGTGTTCAGTTTTTCGACCACTACTTTTCAATTTATTCATTAATGATATAGGAAAGGATCTGAAAGGAAGTGTTCACTTGTTTGCTGATGATGCAAAGGTAGGTAAAGCATAGTGGTGTGCCGCAGTGTTCAGTTTTTCGACCGCTACTTTTCAATTTATTCATTAATGATATAGGAAAGGATCTGAAAGGAAGTGTTCACTTGTTTGCTGATGATGCAAAGGTGGGTAAAGCAATAGTGAGTGCACAGGATATCAAAATTTTGCAAGATGATTTGGATAGTTTGGAGGACTGGGCTAAGGAAAATGGATGTCAATTTAATGTGGCAAAGTGTAAGGTTATGCATTTTGGGGTGAAAAGATTAGCAGCAGTATATCACATTGGTGGAACCGTACTCCAGGAGATTGATGTGGCCAGGGATTTGGGAGTGTTGGTGGATAGGGAGTTGAAGTTTAGGGGGCACATAGCAAAAGTGGCTAAATAAGCTAATCAAATCACTTGGTTGCTGAAAAATACTTTAACAAGCAGAGACAAACAAGTTACTGTTCCTCTGTATCGAGACTTGATAACACCCCATCTAGACTACTGTCCAGATATGAGCGCCAGGGTTTCTTCTTGATGGGAAGGAGGTGGAGAGGATCCAGAGATGAGTGACCAAGATGATAGCAGGTCTATGGAATGAACCTTATGAGAACAGGTTGAAGATTTGTGGGTTGCAGAAATTGGTTGATAGGCAGAAAAGGGGTTATATGATTGAGACATTCAAATTACTGAAGGGTTTCTATAACATTAATTCAGAAGATATTTTTGAGAATAGGACTGGTGGTGGGAGGACTAGGGGCCATATATGGAAGCTGAGCAAGAATGTGGTTAGCAAGGGTGTTAGAGCTAGGTTTTTTACTTGGAGAGTGGTGAATGAGTGGAATAAGCTGCCAGAGTCTGTTGTGGGTGCCTTGACTGTGAATGAGTTCAATGCGAGGTATGATAGATACTGTGTGAATGTCGAATAGTTGTTCTTGACATGATGTTAGGGCCTCCCTCGATGAGTCTGTCGACTCCTTGGAGTTGCCCGTAATAATAATAATAAGAGAGGAGACTGTTCCAGAGCATAGCAGTAGGGGAATAAATGAAGAGGAAGAAATATTTGTTTTGTGAGTCTGGAGTTGAGTTGAGGACTGTTGAATATCTGGAGAGCATATTTTAATAGATTGTGAAGCAAGTATGAGAATTATCCATGCTAATTCTGATGCACACTTGAAAATAACCATGAAAATGCAAAAGAAGAAACTAAATTCTGGAAATCTTGTTCACTATACAAGATTATCAGAGGCTCAATGAAGAATGTTTGTAGAACAGCATTTTATGTTTCAAAAGTAGATATTCTAGAGTTCTGTGAGATGTGTAGTGCAAAGTTTTTCATATCTTTTTGCTTACTTATGGTACAAATTTACTATAGGTTTACAAAACCAATTGTGGGTGGGAGCAACATTAAAAATTAAAAAAAATGCTTTGGCAAATCCTCCAGTTAATTGGTTTTCAAGTAGAAAAAAATGAGGCAGTTGGAGTTGTTAAATTAAAGTGATAAAGGGAAGCTAGACTGCAAAATGTTTTGATAGAAAAATTTTTGAGAGATCTGTTGAGATAGAAAATTTATAGATAGTGGCAAATAAATAAATTAAAAAAAAAATCTGTGTATAGCAATATATACATATACATCTATCACAACAATATACACATCAGAAAGGAAGTATGCTTTGCATTATAGGATACTAAGGGAATTGAACTGTTTGCTTATGCTTGGGTATAGGAGATTAAAACAAGAAGATAATTTATTATAATTTACTTAATATCCAAGAAAAAAACTTTCTACAACTATATCTGATTACAGTATTTTAATAATATGATGATATGCCATTTTACTACTTTTATATGGAAAATGTATGATTTTTGCATTGATTTTATCTCAGTGTCTTCCTAGATCTGGCTATCACCACTGATGTAGTTTTCCATGGTTGCAGTTTTCTGCAAAAGTGGTTTCTTACTGAAGTGGTGTTGATCACTGTATTTCAGCAGATGCTTGCTGACATGGCCTTGATCAGGACCCTTTGACAAGTAGTTGATCTAGGACATGAATGGTTCTTCATGGTATAGGTTTTCACCTGTCACTGAGTATCTTGGAGTGACCAAGGGTTAATGAGTCAAATGATCCTTTGGGGTCACTTACTGAGATTTGAGTGATCTGAAGGATCACTTAGTTTTTGGAGAAGACCCTATTAAACTGTTTTGATCACTGCACCTATTGGATGCTTGCCTATAGCATAGCTTCTATTGAGATGACTTTGATAAGATCCCTTCAGTGGTTCTTGCCCTAGGAGATGAGTAGTTATTATTGGCCACTTGGAGATCTGTTGTTCATCTCAGTTGTAGAATTTTGCCTGTCACTGGGTGGAGCTCAGGCTTTTCTGGGTGTTGAGTGATTTGGATCAAGAGTAATAAGTTAAAATGATCCTTTTAGGTTGATCCAATCATTGAAGGTTAGTGATCTAAAGTATCACAAGTACAAAATGATCTTTATTCCTGTACTTATACAGTCAAACTGATCTAGTTAGTGACCCTTCTCATATTGCATAGCAGTATGCATATCTGAAAGGAAGTGCATTTTTTTCTTTCTTTTTTTTTTTGAATTATGAGATATTAAGGAAATTTATATGAAATCAACAGATTCTATATACTAGTTTCCTAGTTGTGAAGTATCTTCACAACTAGGCTAATTTGTTTGCTCACACTTGATTAAAACAAGAATATAATTTCCTGTCAATAATTTATTAAAAAATTTTTGAGATGGAGGTCATCATTTGCCATCAGGAAAGCAATGGTAAACTGAACATGACAGATAATTTTAGGATCACTGAAATCTTTTTTTTATATATATTTTATTTATTTTTTTTATTGTCGGTTGATCTGAATTCTTGCATGGCAAGATAATGTCATGTTGACAACAGGAAAAAACTGTCTCATTATGCAGTTAAAATTATTTTTAAAGTATACTACAAATTGTTTCCTGTTTATTTACATTTTTATTTTTTTGAAATGGAAAGTATTCAATGTAAGTTTAGTAACTGTCATTCATGCATAAGCTTGAATAACATAATGAAATAGTAAACAAAGTAATGCATGATTTCTAATAAAGAGTACTAACTTTTTTCACAATGTTTTCCTCTATGACCTGGTTTGCAGCGACAGCGCCCATCTTGAGGATCACAGGTAGCATCGTTCTGACACAGACAGACTCCCTCACAATCATATCCATAGTATCCGGATGGACATGCTATACAGAAATTAATTACGTTTAATTTTAGAAAATGTAATAGTTTCCAATGCATATGTTTATTATTATTTTAATTATAATATCTCAACCAAGGAAACATTTAGTGAAAAACTATTAGCAAAGAGACGCTCCTCAGTTTGTTCATGCACTTTGGAAAGAAGAGATCACAAGAAGCAGTCAAGGGAAGGGGGAAAAAAATAGAAAGTTTTTTTAATTAAATCATCATCATCATTCTTTGACCTAGGTGAAGTTTTGTGAAAGGAGGGGTAATCAGAGAATTTTGATATAATAGTGATACTGCATTGCCAGATGTGACTTTGACTGATGGGAAAATAGATACTGAAGATATGGAGGTGCTTAGAACATTGCAGAATTCAATGTGGACATGGCCATGGGATTACATATCATATTGACCCATGTATTATGAGAATATGCAGGGGAATTTTCAACT
Source organism: Typopeltis vanoorti (assembly GCF_054136105.1). NCBI lineage: Eukaryota > Metazoa > Arthropoda > Arachnida > Uropygi > Thelyphonidae > Typopeltis > Typopeltis vanoorti. Next base: position 142,460,247 of record NC_143549.1, read on the forward strand.
CCTCTAACTAAGCTGTATAATTAAGGAAAGAGGACAAAATAGTTCCACTGTGTAAAGGAGGCTCCAAGATAGAAGCAGCAAATTATGAGCCAATCAGTATCTCATGAGTGGTAGATAAGGTATTGGAGAAATTGGTAAAAGACAGAATTCAGGACTGAGTGAATATGAATATAATACTTTATAAGGGACAACATGGTTTTGTGAAGGGTAGGTCTTAACTTAGTAATTTGTTAACTTCTTATGATAAAGTGACAATGCAGTTGGATAAAGAAAATGGCTACTCGGTGATACTGCTTGACTTTGCAAAGGCATTTGATAGGATTCCTGGCACCCTGTTGCATAAATCGGAGCAGATGAATATGGATATGAATCTGGCTCTTTGGATTAAAGGGTCACTGATGAACAGATATCAAAGAGTGGTTTATGGAGGCATTAAGTCCAGGAGAAGGTGTACTACAGGTGGGCTAGTGGTACCACAGTGCTCAGTATTTGGTCTTCTGTTGTACACTAGAGATATAGGAAATGATTTCATGGGAAATATTCAGCTGTTTGCTGATGATGCAAAACTGAGAAGAATGGCAGTAAATGAAGGTGATGTAGAGATCCAGCAGGATGACTTAAAAGGACTAGCAGTATGGGCAAAGGTAAATGGCTGCCAGTTTAATGTAGCCAAGTGTAAGGTGATGCACTTTGGAAAGAAGAAATCACAAGCTGTTTACTATATTTATGGAATTGAACTGTAGGAAACTGATGAGACCAGGGACTTGGGGATAATTGTGGACAGGGATCTGAAGTATAGAGGTCAAACTGCAAAGGTAACCAACATAGAATATTAAATTATATAGTGATTGAAGAACTTGCTAACAAACAGGGATAACTAACAAGCAAGGATAGTGAGGTTATTGTTCCTTTTCATAAGGCTTTAATAAGGCCATCTATAGACTACGGCATGCAGATCTGGTCATCTGAATTCTGTGTGGATGAAGAAGTAGTGGAGAGAATCCAGAGCCGAGTGACAAAGATTAGGGTGAGTCTATGGAATGTTCCCTATGAGAATTGAATCTAGGTCTGTACGCTTCAAAAACTGGCTGACATGCAAACGAGGAGACATGATAGAAGCATATAAGTTCTTAAAGGGGTTTTTATAGGATTGACACTGAAGACTTTTTTTTCAGTACATAGCAAGAAGCTAGAGAATGAAAGGATGAAAATTGTGTAAGAGCGTGGTCAGCAAGGGTCTTTGTACTAGATTTTTTTTGCTTAGAGGGTGGTGAATGGGTTACCAGTGGTAGTTGTGAGGTGGACAAGTTTAAGGGAAATATGATAGGTTATTATGTGAATAATGGTCTCTCATAATGTGTCTTCTGACTCCATGGAGATACCTGTATAATAATAATAATTTATTTCCTGCTTCAGTGAAAGGCAATAAAATCAAATATTAAGTAAAATACTCAGAGAAAAAAATAAATAATGTTTTAAATGGTGTTAAATATTGTTTGAGACATAAACAGCTGAATCTGTGTAATATTTGATTGGAAATAAAAAAGTGAAGCAAAAAGGTGTATTTCATATTATGTCTAATTTTGTTACTAAAAATGATTCTTTACCCAAAAGTGAAGTGACTTGACAATTTTGGAAAAAATCATAAATAGCATTTATGATTTTTTCCAAAATTTTTTCCAAAACCATGAAGTCATTACTTCAAGTATGACAGAGTCTCACCACATTATGTATTTTGAGGACTTCTCAAATGAGTAATTTCCTGAGTGGGTCACACCATATTGCCTGCTACATACCAGATTTCACTTTTATGACTTTCTTTTTTTTTTCATTAGGTACATAAAATATCTTGTGACATGTTCCCTCTAAGCTGTGCGTGTGTGTGTGTGCACGTGCATGAGCATACAAACTGCTCAAAAAGGGAGTGCACATGCCTAGTAACTGCATGAGCAAAACGCTGACTTTCAGAATTTCTAATTTACAGTCAGTAATTTACAGGCAGTAATAATGAATGTACTATAAAAACGAATTATATGATAAATCATATGTGCTATTTATTTTATTTAATAATCTTTCCAATATCTCCACTCTATTACTGTAACCCATTCCAACTAAATACACTCTGATTAGTTTTTTTTTAGCCTGCATCATGTGGACAAACTGATGCTGATATCAGCAATCTGCAGAGGATATTTGTTTGCTCTCTAGACAGTACAGTCACTTGAACTCATGCAAATGGTGATAGTTTTTTTGTAACTGCACTGCTTTAAGCGAGTTATTGATGTGAAATTAGCCTCTATATACAAGTAACCCAGTTATGAAGTTACTTCATGTGCAAATTTTGTTTGCTTACACTTGGATAAAGGATGAAATTAAGTATACAATTTCTTGGCACATATAATTAAATGAAATTAAAGTGGATAAGAACAAACTCGTTTAAATTTGAACAGTTGGACAAATGTGTTGAAATGTCAATGTCAAAGAACAACATGTACAGGTTACTGCATACATCGAATCTGAGACTTTCCAGTCTCAGATTCGATCAGACTTTAGATAACTAAGTTTTGGTTCTCTAAAACGTACTTATTTCTGATGATGCCACAAGTTTAAATGGCATAAAATTTCAAATTAATCTATAAAAATTGAGATATCAAGGAAAAAACCTAGAGATATGTTTAAGTTCTCATATAAACAAAAAACTTTCAGAAATAGTAGGTATGACTTATTTAAGCATGCACAAAATTTATATATATTTATATATTATATATATATTTATAAAAATTATAAATATCAAAAACGTAAGCACTTTTGATATTTATATATTCATTTAAAAAGTTTTAAAAATCAATTATTTACTTACTCAATTCACATAAATCTCCATGCCAACCAGGAAGGCAATGGCAACCTCCATTAATAGGATCACATACTGCACCATTTTTACAGTGACATTTCTGTGTACAGTTGGGTCCAAAGGTGCTGCCAGGACATGCTGAAACAAGAAACAATTACTGTGATAAACCTGTAATTTTTATGATAATTTAAAAAAAGTAAAGGTAGGTAACTTTACAGAGTTTAGTAAGTGGCACAAACATATTATTCCTGATACACACATATTACTTACATGGCCTCCTCAGCCTTTGAAAAGTATGGTGTTCTTTTCAGGACATTAATTCTCTTTCTCTCAACTCCTAACACTTTATAAGTCTCAGATTCAACCAACCTTGGATTATTCCCACATTTGGATGGAGCACCCAAGACTTCCCTAAGAATTCTTGATGATATTCAGAAGAGGGCAATCCACTTAATAGATGACCCTTTGCACACAGACTCCATTCAGTCACTTTATCATGGGCACTCTGTTTCAGCACTGTGCCTTTTCTATAGGTACTTTTATGGACATTGCTCCTCTGAATAGGCTGCTAACCATTCCTCCAATTTCTTCTAACCATGTAAGAACTTGAGCAGTCACTGGCCAACACCCACACACTGTCCAGCTCCAAACACTGAACTAAGTTCTCAACATGTTCCTTCATTCCATTCATATCTATCCTTTGGAACAATCTTCCTCTTACTGTTTTCCCCCCACTGAGTTTCTTTAAGAAATATTAACGGGCTACATTTTCTCCTTAATCACTTGCCCACACACGGTACCGTAGTGGTATGTGTGGGATAATCATCATAAAAAAAAATGTAGGAGGAAAAGCAAAATGACTGCAGAGATTAAAAAAAACAAACCTGATTCTCTCAAAGAGAGCTAACCAGAATACTCATGTGTTATTATTATCATTATTACTATTATTATCAACAGACCTCCATACAGTCAAGAGACTTATTGTGAGAGGTCCCACTCTCACATGCACAGCTCATTGTACCTCGACTTAAATGCATCACACTCTCAGGCAATGCATTCCAATATCACCCACCATTATCCATGCAAAAAATCTACTCCTCACTCCCTTTGCTCACACTCACCTTATACAGCTTTCAGGAATGGCCTCTCATTCTCCCCCTGTCTCCTGATATTCTATGAAAAATTTTATCCACGTTAATCTGGTAATTATCCCTTACCAACTTATTTGTCTCGATCATGTCTCCCTCTTCCTTCTATCTACTAGGCTCTGTAATTTAAATTCTCTCAATTTGTCTTTATACTCCACATTCCAGAGACCAGAAACCAACTTAGTCAATCATCTCTGGACCCACTCCAAAATCTCATCACCCTTTTGAAAGCCTGGTGACTAATTCTGTGCACAGTAATCCATATGCGGCCTTATCAGAGTCTTGTACAAAGGAATCAAAACATTCTTATTTCTACACATCAGTGTTCTCCATATTATTCCCATAATCTGCTGTGTTGGCCTCACAATTTTAGCAAAATGTCTACAGAATTTGAAGTCTCTATTTACCAAAACCCCCAAATCCTTCATCTCCTCCAAAATATCTCCACCAGTCCTATACTCTGCATCCCAACCAGGGACCTTTAGATCATCTTTGGTTTACTGAAGCTATTTCAGTACCTGGAATATATGTTTATTATGTGTTTAGTAAGATGGAAGAAAACAAAAAAGGTCACCAATAAAATCTGAGTTGGGATTGATTCTAATTATGGCTTCAGAGACCTAAGATGATATTACTTTTATTATTATTAGTAGTAGTAACAACCTCTATGGAAGAGCCTCCATAGCTCAGTCGGTATAGGCAAAGCCCTTTCATTGGAAAGACCTTGGTTGTGAGGAACCTTTATCCGGTCTCTTTCGACTAAAGGTGAGTTAGCTGGTCTCATACGGAGATAGGGGATTTTTTCACCCAGAAACTTGGTGACTTAGTTACTATCGCCACGACGTTCACGTCCTGGCAATAGTAACTTGCTCCCTGCTGTAAACAACACGCCCTCCCCAACAGCATCACCATACTGAAGTCGCTGAAAAACAAGTACAGTAGTTTTAATGTATCACTGAATAAAGTACAGAGACATTTGCAGTCTGTGTAATATATTTCTCAACAAATAGTACAATTAGAGACAACTGGGAATATAAACACTCACTAATGAATCACATCTCCCCTCTAACCGAAACTGCTGTATAAACTCGAGCAAAACCATATGTTGTTGGTGCAACATATGGTTTTGCTTGACACCACCCCTGTCATGGACGTGTTAAAGCTAAGAAATATATAGTGAATGTGTTTCAGATATTATGGAATTGGGTTGAAGAGAATTAGCATTTCAACTCAACTGTTGGCTTGCCTTTGTCTTTGGTTCGCGCGATCTTTTGTTAATACCACACCAATCACATGCACTTCTTCATAGCTGTTCTATCTCTACTGGCCTACCATTGCTGTCTTTTCACCCTCTGCTTTTACTTCTCATTAGTCATTTGTGAAGGCTTGTTCATTATGTATCTCAAGTCTCGTAAATTACTGGTAATTTTTGCTTGAAATAATGGGAAAGAAGATGAAGCTATTTGGGTAGATGACTTTGACGATGCACACAAGGAAACTGTTCCCGATGCCAAAAGTAGCGATAGCAAATAGGAGCTTCTTGGTAAGTCACACCATTTTCAGTTTTTTTCTGAAAACTTTAGTTTCCGAAAATCCCCGCATATATCTTGCACCACACCACGATTTTTAACTTTAATTTTGGGAAAAAAGCTCGAGTTATATTCGAGTACATATAGTAATTTTTTTTAGCTTTCAAATTCTTAAGTATGGATCATTGGTTAAAGACTGGATTTATAAAACACACAAAAGAGATCAATACAGCAAATACAAGTAGCTGTAAGTGACAAGAAAATGTTGATATTGTATCTGGATCAAATGAAATTGATAAGGGTGTGTCGTCTGGCATCTCTAGAGAATCAACTAGGAAGAAGATGAAAAATCTTCATAAGTATGACATGAATTACTTGAAATGTGGATTTTCATGGACAGGAAATGAAGAGGAACCTATTCCAAATTTTCTTCTATTAAAAATAAATCATATTTCTTCTTTACATGAACATATAAATTCAAATAAAATAGACATTTACAATGAAATATACTTTAATTATTTATTTATTTATTAGCCTGTGTAGCTCAGTGGATAATACTATTGTATAGCATATACATGCTATACAATGGTATGATAATATCAAGTGCTTAAGATAGAATGATATCAATGTATGACACATTGAAAAAAAAAAAAATGCCCAGAGTATAAGGACTTTAGGAAACACTAAGCACTGAGCAGATTATCATGTAAAAAAAGATTGTATGAACACAGATTGTATGATTCCTATCTTTAAGAAAGGTAATAGAGATGACCCTAAAAACTATAGAGGTATCAGTATACTAAATTCATGTTACAAAATATACAGCAGAATCTTAAATAGCAAACTAATGAAATATTCCGAAAACTTTATTCTAGAGGTACAAAATGGATTTAGAAAAGGACGATCATGTATAGACCCAGCCTTCTGCCTAAAATTAATAATAGAGAAAAGAAGAGAATATAATTTAGAAACACATATTGCATTAATTGACTTTGAAAAAGCATTTGACAAAGTTAAAAGAAACATATTATTTAACATATTAAAAGAAAGACAAATAGCAAATAATATCCTAAAAGCTGTCACAAGTATATATGAAAATAATCAAATACAAATAAGATTAAATCATGAGCTATCATATACAAGAGAGATAAACCAAGGGGTCCGACAGGGATGTCCCCTCTCAGCAACTCTTTTTAATATCTACTTAAATGAAATAATAATAAAATGGAGTAAAAATTTACATCAAGGAATTAAACTTTCACCTACAGTTAACTTAAACACTCTCCTCTTTGCAGACGACCAAATAATAATTACAAATTCTGAAGATAACTTACAGAAAGATATTTTAAATCTAAATGAGATATCCAAAGATTATGGTATGATAATATCGACAGAAAAATCAAAAACTATGGCCTTTAAAGGACAAGATCCAGCAAGAACTAAAATTGCAATAGATAACAAGATCTTAGAACAGGTGAATTCATTTAACTACCTAGGATGTATGATCACTTATGAAAATGAAAAAGATATAAACATAAAAATTGCAAAATATTTAAAAATAACAGGAGTAATTAACTCTATATTTAAACCAAACCTAGTTCAAAAACAAACCAGTCTAAAAGTATACAATACATTAGCCCTACCGGTCTTAATGTATGGAAGCAAAATCTGGACAATAAAACAAAAAGACAAACAAAGATTAACAACAGCAGAAATTAAGTTTATGAGAAAAACTGCAAAGTATACCCTATTTGATCACAAAAGAAACGAAGATATTATGAAAGAATTAAACCAAGAACCAGTAATTGAAAAAATTAAAAAATATAAACATAGATGGATGGAACACGTTCAAAGAATGAAAACAGAAAGATTACCAAAACAAGCCTTAAAGTACAAGCCATTAGGAAAAAGAAAACCAGGACGTCCTCTTAAACGATGACTTCTAAGGTTGGAACAGGCCATACTAGGCCTAAATCCTTGATACGTATGATGATGAACACAGATAATATACACAATGTGAAACCATAAAGAAACGTCAAAGAAATATGCCAATTAGAATGAGCGTACTATGTACAGCATGTATATAATTGTAAATAGATGAAAAATAGGATGTATGAAATAGTAATTTAAATGTTAATATAAGTGATTAAGATAGAATGATATCAATGCCTGACACATTGAAGAAAAAAAAATGCTCAGATGAAGTATAAGGACTTTAGGAAACGCAAGGCACTGAGCAGATTATCATGTAAAAAAAGATTGTATGAACACAGATAATAGATACAATGTGAAAAAGAAACTATAAAGAAATGTCAAAGAAAAAATGCCAATTAAATGAGCATACTATGTACAAAATGTATATAATTTTAAATAGATGTATATATATTTATTCCTATTCAGATTGTACATAGATGCTTTGTTGTTAATAAAATATATGTAGCTTAGTGGATGTGGCGTTTGCCCACACGAAGGATGACTTTGTTTCGAATCTAGTCGTTGACTAGAGGAAATTTTTCTAAGCCTTTTTTCGACCGCTTCCCAAGTTAGTCGATCTCTGGCACGGGCAAGCGGATTTTTTTTCCCGTAAACTCAAGAAAATCGACCGTAGAATCCAAATTATTTCAGACATTAAATGTATTGTGTTAGGTTAGAGACCACGAGATGATGGCACTTGTTGAGCCGTCTCTCTTCACTGCATGCTGCTTAACACGTTCATTGCCAATCACGCGATGCGAGTTCTCACCAAACGGCCGATCACGCGTTATTGCGTGGACGTCGCTAACTAAATAAAAAAATATAAAAAATTTGGCCACCACACGAAATTCCAATTTTCAGCTTGGCAATGAAAGTGTTAATTAGTGATAGACTTAGGCCAGCTATCTCTGATTGGCTGCCAGTTGAGATTAAACTGCCCACTCAGTCTCCAAAAAGTTAGATAGGGCTAAATCAGCTAAACAGGTGTTAGCTGATTTTTTTTTTTTTTTTTTTTAAATTTTGATAAGGAGGGGTACTTGGTAATAATGAAAATTTAAGAAGAGGTACTTGGATATCTGAAGTTTGAGAAACACTACTCTATGCAAAGAACCTGTTCCCCCCCCCATCCTTGCTTACACCCCTATTTATACAGTTTCCTTATACCAATGTCTCTCTCTCGATTCTATGAAAAATCTCTTCTAGATTAACATGATAACAATCCCCTACCAACTTATGTCTCAATTATATCTCCTTCCTTCCTTATCCTATTCAAGGAGCTCTGCAAATGGCACTTTTTCAATCTATACTCATACCACACAGTCTTCACACTGGAAAACACCTTATCTGGATCCTTTCCAATATTTGCTCATCCTATGGACACCAGGTGAGGGCACAATAATCCATGAGGCCAGCATATTATGTCTGTTAAATGTTCATATTCTCTGTAGACATGTCTGTTTAGGGGAGGAAAAAATTTCAAGGAAGATAAATCCTGCCACTACCATACTATACCTTACCATATGAGACTAACTTACCTTCTTTTTTAAAAGTCCTTATAAAATTTCCTTACATGATGAATAAGGGTTGCATACCATGAAATAGAATAGAATAGAATAGAATAGAATAGAATAGAATAGAAGAGAGAGAGAGAGAGAGAGAGCAATTAGTATACTGAAATTGAGTTGAGAGGAGTACAGGCACAGCAGCCTGGGTGAACCTTCCATTATGAATTTCAGAGTATCTTCAAGGTCAAGTGACAAAAATAAAAACAGCACAAAGAACTTTTATCTAGATTATAGTACTATTTAAAAGATATGTATATTCATCTGATAACAAATGAAATGCTTTGATGGCATTTTGCTCTTGAGACACTATGGTATAACATATATGTTAATGATATTATAAAATTCTTGAAATGAAATGTTATGTTAACGAATATTTGGTAGAAATTCGGAGATGGTGTAGTCCCTATTTCAAGAAAATTTGAAAAAGACTAGCACTGGCTAGAATACGGATAAAGAGAACCAATTACATGCAAACTGTGTTATGATCTGAACTGAAGAGATGGAAAGCTATGTACACCAGTATAGTATATAACATGCTAAAATAAGTAACTGATAAGGTGTTGGAATCAGATCTTAATGGACAAAGGGCTAAAGTATAGAGCAGCCACATCTCAACATTTCATAAGTACTAAAGACAACACAGAAAATTACCACAATAAAATTAAAATTGCACAAACAGGTGAGGACAACACAGCATTTATTAACAATGTTTATTAACTGCCCATATCAGACAATCGAGATCATTTATCAAGAATTGCACACATTTTCAAGAAAATGTGTGGAATTCTAGAATGATCTGGAAAATGTGTGGAATGATCTGGATTGTTGTTGGTATTTTTAATTCTTGATATTCAAATACAAAAGTGAAATATGTTAGTCAGTTTTGACATTGTTTCTCTATTTAACAACATTTTATTATCTGACACTATTAGTTTACTATATGATGATTTCCCTCCTGATGTTGTGGAGATTTCTGAATTTGTTATACAATCAGGATATTCAGCTGGAAAAACAAACAGATTGAAAGCACAGCCACAAATAGCCCTCTGTCTTTACATTTGACAAAATATTTTTTGAACCATCTGGAAGATACCTTGTTCTCATCCATTCATCCCCAACCCTCTCTTTGGCTTCATTATATTGATGACATTTTTGCTGTTTGGCATCATTCTGAAAGTTAACTTACCACCTTTCTACATCAGATCACAGCCTTCACTTCACCATGGAAAAAGAAATTGTGATAGTTTACTTGGACATCCTTCTTACTTGCACAGCCTCTGGTACTTTGTCAACCAGTGTTTATCCAAAACCCTTTACTGCCAGATACATTCATTAAAAGTCTGCTCTGTTGTTGTTAAGTCACTAATTAATAGAGTGCATAATATGTACTCCTTTCCCTCAAGCTTACAACAAGAACTTCTCACTGACCTGGTTGGCCAAGTGGTTAACATATCCACTCTCCAACCAAAAGGCCTACGGGTTCGAATCCTGCAGTGGGCATGGATGTTTGCGATTGTCTGTGAAAATACTAGTGGTGGTGGTGGTGGTCGGCGGTAGATGCTGTTGGTGTAGATGATGAAGGTAGTTGCAGTTGGTGGAAATGGAGAGTTGTAGAGTAGGTGCTCTCCCTCGATGAGTCTTTGGACTCCCTAGAGGTGTTATGTAATAATAATAATAATGATAAATGGTTACAATCCCCATTAAATCCAACAGATAATTGACTCCTACCTTCCAACACCAAGGATTCTTTGACATACTGCAGAGTTCCAATCCCTTATATGTCTGGTATCTCTGAACCTATTGGTAGAATTTTGAAGAAGTTTTACCTTAATCCCACATATTTTCCTATCAACAAAACTTCTCATCTTTACCATCTACAAAAGACAAACGTACTTCCTCCTTTGTTTACCTAAGCTGGTGTTTACCAGATTTCCTATCAAGAAAATTTCTCATCTATTACCATCTTCAAAAGATAAACTATCACCTCTATCTTTAGCTAGATCTCTTATGAATGTAATTTGACATACTTGGGGCAGACAAGTCATTCTGTGGGAAAAAAAATTAATGAACATCAATGCTACTTTGGATATGTGAAACCTCCAAGTCTGATCCGACTTGTGAGGACTTTTGATGAAGCAGTCACTACCCACTATGGAAATGCATTCCACTATTCACCATCTTCCAAGCTAGAAATCTCCTTTTCAGAGTCTTGCTCAGATGATCTTTGTATGGTTTCCAGGAATGACTGCTCATTCTCGCATCACCCATTATATCACCCTCCACCTCCTACCTGCAAAGCTCTGAAGATCACATTCCTCAATACTCAGTATTCTAGAGTTCTGAGACAACTTAGTTTTTGCCTCTGCACTGCCTCTAATGTTTTCTTATCATCAATATAATCAGGTGAATAGATCTGTGCACAGAAATCCGAATGAGGCCTAATTAGTGCCTTATCATGGAACTATGACCTCCATATCCGTATATCTCAGCATTCTTCTCATTATAGCAGCAATTTTCTGAGTAACCTTTAAATCTTTTGTGATGTGTACCCTGAACTCCAGTTCCCTATCCACCAAGATCCCTTGCTTCCTCCACTTCCTGAAGCAAAGTTCCTTCTATATGATAAACCTCATTCCATATTCTCTGGCCAAAGTGCATAGCTTGACACTTAGCAGCATAGAAATGACATCCCCATTTATCAACTCAAAGCACCAACCTATTCAAATCTCCTTTTAACAACATCGTATCTGAACAACTTCCTGATATTGTCTTTCCTAATTTATTCATTTCATATCATCAGCAAAAAACTAAATATATCCTCTATCTCTCACGCCCTGAACTATATCACACTGATATATAAAATAAACAACAAGAGTGCCAGAACAAAACCCTGTGGTACTCTACTTGTCACCTTCCTTTTTGAGGACACTGTCCCCCCCCCCACCATACACAACTTGCTGGCTTTTATTAGCCAGTCATCCCCATAACCAAGCTACCAAATGAATATCCATTCCTATCTTGCTAAATTTCAACAGTAGTTTATCATGTGGTACTCAATCAAATGCATTAGCAAAATCCATAAAAATCTCTGTATAAGCCCCTCCTCTGTCTAATATATTAGTCACCCTATTATGAAATGTAACCAAAATTACTAAAGTATAACCTCTTATTAACAAACCCATGCTGCTTTCTTCAAAGATTTCCATTCTCATCAATCCAGGTTTGTATTCTCTCTCTCTCTCTCTCTCTGACACCTTTATTTATCCTTGTAGTTTGATACTACTTAGCTGGATTCTCCCTTATGCAATAGCACTAGATTTTCTTCTTTCCACTCTTTTTGGACTGTTCCTGTTGCTAGACTTCTGGTGAACAGCCAAGTCAAGGGCACTGCAGCTTTCAAAATTCTCACAATATACGATCACATCCAGTTCCACACATTAACATCAAGATTGCTTATTATTCTAAACACTTCTCATCATTGAACTGTCAGTCTTCTTTACTCCATCCTATTTTTATGCAACATAAGAAGATAATGGAAATGCTCATTCATTGAGCATTTCCATTATCTTCAGCAGAGTGAACAAGTAAAGTCAGTTTTCCATACTTACCCTTTGTTCTATTAGCAACATAACTAGAATTCTCTATGGTATTGGTTTACTGCTTCAGCCAATGTCCCTTTATATGTCAATTTTTCTTTCCCCACTGCACTTGTCACCTACTCATCCTGCACCTTATACTCCTCATGTAAGAGGATGAAAGTTCCCCCAAAGCTTTGGCAGTTTTTTTTTTTTGCACCCAAATTTATTTAAAGTTGATATAATATATGCTGGTTGATAGGATATCTTTCATTTCTGAAGTAGCATCTTTTTAAGGTGATGGTTTTCTCTATTTTAATCTATGAAACATGTTGTGCACATAGTTCGCTAGTCTGTTTTTTTCTATCTTCATAAATATATAATTTTTATTCTTTTCTGTTCAGCTGAAGATCTGGAAGACTGTCCATAATAGTCAAGTTTACATTTATGGTACATCCTGTACACTCCTCATTACTGATAATGGGGATTTCAACCACCCATTATCAGTAATATTGATTATCACTAATATTGATTATTAGTTTAGAGATGGATTGTGCTTGGTATTTATTAAGTATGTTTAGAGTTCTTTTAGATGTCCCTCTAATATAATAAATTACTACAGTACAGATAGTAATCTGTTTGCATATGTTCATCCTCAATGAGTCTTATGGATTCCATGGAGATGCCAGTGTAATAATAATAATTCCCATGGTATTCTATGGATATAATTTTAAAATCAACATTGAATATTACATTGTGAAAGGAAATTTAACTGAATGTAGAATCTAGTACATTAATCACTTACCTTTTTTACAACCCCTTCCAGATGACCCAGGTGGACAATAACAAGCTCCAGTAACAGGATGACATGATACTCCACGTCCACAATCACAGTTATTCTGGCAATCAATCCCATGAAATCCTTCTGGACAAGCCCTTTCACAGTAAGTTCCTCTCCACCCAGGGCCACATGTGCATGCTCCACTGATGTGATCACACTTGGCTCCATTTTCACAAGCACAGGGCTGCTGACATTTAAGACCATAAGTCCCTGGTGAACAGGCTAGTAGGGTAACAAATTTGTTACGTATATATTACTGTCAATGAAATTTATCATTCTTAAAGAATATATATTATATTTTATATATTAAATATAAAATATTTGAAAATTCTTTAAGCATAATTTTTATTTTTAATAATAAAATATGCAAATTTTAGACTGGTTCTAAGTAGTGACTACGTAAGCAAACAGTGTTAAGAGAACACAACCTTCACCACGAGTATTGCCTTGATATTGAATTATTTAAAAGATGTAGATGTTGTCCAGGAGTTTGTAAATATACCTTTTATTAAGTGAGCTCTTCTGAATTGTTGTTTCTCATCAGAAACTAGGTGAAACCACCTCTGAAAACGTTTCGAATACATGCAGACCTCCCCAAATTTGTCTTTAATAGACAAATTTGTGCATTCATACATATATATGAATTAATTTGCATATGAATGAAAACACACACACATATAGGGTGACCAAAAAAAACAGGGCATATTTACAATTATTTTTAAACATAAATATTTAATTGTCTTAGTTCAGATCTTATCCTTGGATACACGAGAAACAATGCCAAAGAACACATCAAGACTTAATTGCAAGCTAGAACTTCCCATTTTCTGAATTAAAAATTACTTCCAGCATCGGTAGTTCCAGACTAAATGAGCTGAAGAGTTTCAAAAAGTACCCTCTAAAGCATACATAGTTGAGTGGACAGATTCAGGACATATGGAACTGTCTTAAATCTTATTTCAAAATCTGGTGGCCACCCAAGGCACTCAGGAATACCCAGAAAGCAAACCAAAGAAGTTGTTGAAATGGTATGATTATCTATGGAAAGAGGCCCAAAACGATCCATTAGAAAAAGAAATCAATCACTTGGAATTGCCAGAAAAATGCTCAGGAGGACTCTTGTTGATCATCTCAATACTAATACTCTATATAGACCAAGTAGAAGCTCTATGATTAAGAGAAACTAAAAAGAAAGGCAATGACTGTCAAATTTCTTGCTCAAATTGAGAACAGTCCAAATTTTCTTAGCTTTCTTTGACTGTCAGACAAAGTTCATTTTAATTTCCACAGAAAAGTAAGTTTGTAAAACATCGTCATGCGTGGTCACAGTCATTGCAAGAATTTGCAGAAAGACCTTTATAGAAAAATCAATTGTTTGAGGTAGCAATTTCCTTGAGAGATCTAATTAGTTCCATCTTCTTTGAAGAGCATGGAAGGAATGTCACTGTCACAAAGAAGCAGCATGTGGATATAGTCGAAATGTTTTTGAAAAAAAAAATGGCATAATTTTATGCTTCACTTTTGGATAAATTCTGGTTCTAGCAGGATTATGGCTAGCAAAGCACTTTAGGAGGCAATAACCATTTCAAGACTCAATGCGAGAAGTTTCCCACAGTCCTGATTTTCATCTATGAGGTTATTGAAAGAACTGTGTGTGGCTAATAAGTCAACAAACATCATGTAACTGAAAGACACTGGAGAAGAGATGAGATTAATTCACAAGGATATTTTCTTTAGTGAGATGCAAAATTTACCCTAAGCTCAAAACATGCATAGAATTACAAAATTGCTGTCATCTTGAATACACTGCTTGGAAAGAAGTCAACTTACACCCCCATGGACAAAGTGTATCATGCCATGTAATGAGTCATGTGTTTGTGGCTGATATAAATTGGAGGAATATGATGCTCCCAAGTTAGTCCTGAGGCTCACAAGATGGATTTCCATGACAGGAACACAGTAGGCATTACCCAAACCAACATGCAGCATTGTCTTCAGTAGTGCAAAGAGCATATACAATGGGATATGGAATGGCGTATGGCCTGTGTTTAAGCAACAGAGTGAGACGACATGAAATGACTATGCGCAAGCATGAAATCACAGTGCTGCTGCGAGAACCTGGAAGCTCCTACAACCGAGCAAGCCAAGGTAGCTTTGACTAGACGAGCTAGCATCGGCCTTCGATACACAATGCAAAGCTCAATTATTGCCACGCAAGCTTAAGACATCTTCTGTCTACAAAAATAAAAGGCTAAATGGAATGCTTATAAATGCATGCATTTATTAACATAAATATTACTTCTTTCTCAATTAATGAACTTGTGCAGCAAGCATGGAGAATTCGCCCCTGCTCAGGTTAACATTACAGTTTGTCTCTTTAAAGCTCATTTTCTGTCAGCTCATAGTCAGTAAAAAATTTCAGTGCAACCTACGTATGTATAATGTACAGTAGTGATTGTCATCTCCATCTAATGGCTGACGTGCACACTACTTAGTTCAATGTTATCCCACTAAAACGCACGTATTAAGAGATAATTTGCAGGGGGGGGGGGAGGGGTCCGAGATTTCGACTGCCTAGGAGTCTCCACAGGGGTTAATCCGACACTGAGTATAGTGCTGGTTTTTCTTGTTTCCTATTTGTATTTGGAATGCTTCCTATTTGTGACATTTCTACGGAAATGACCGTGGTCTCTTTCAGCAAGACAATCCACTGTTTCATAATGCTGCTGCCTGTCTGTAACTGCGTGGTTTGTGGACATGAACGTCACCACACCTAACTGACCTTCATCAAGCCCTGATCTCAATCCTATTGAAGATCTGTGGAATGAATTGGAACGTCAGGTGAGGTCAAGAGACTTCTGCCCCCACAACAGTCCAGGACCTCCCTTCATGGGTACAAGGAGAATTAAAAATTATAATAACGGAATTAACTCAAATAAAATATTACTTATTAGTATAATTTTTGCCTGAGTATCACAGGCATCTTCAGTACATTTATAAAGTTAATTAAACAATAACTGATAATTCCAAAAGGCGCCACCTCAGTAGCTAATGTAAGATAACTAAAGAGGTCAATAAATTACCTAACTATATATATATACAATTAAAAAGTTAGGAAAGATTAGCTGATTTATAAAGTACTATCTCCCATAAAGAAGATAGATGTAAACAATCGGATCTGTTTAAGTTAGAAGAGTGAAGTAAAGTTTCACATGTTTCTTTATAAAGCTGTCCCATGAGGAACCAACTTTTGTGAAGGACTCTTGTCTTGTTCCATTGAACTCTATGTCTAGTGATGATGGCATGTTTTTGCAGAACATGCCATCATCACTAAATCTTACATTAGCTACTTAGGTGGCACCTTTTGGAATCGTCAGTTATTGTTTAATTAGCTTTATAAATGTACTGAAGATGCTGTGATCAGGCGAAAATTATACTGATAAATAATATTTTACGTGAGTTAATTCTGTTATTATAATTTTTAATTCATACGTCTACTCATGGTATTTCCTTATTAATACATAGTACAGGAAGAATGGTTCAAAATTCTCATTGATCACTATTATAAGCTTGTGATTTGAAACCACAAACTATTGGTTAGGTGTAGAAATACTAACTACTTGGCGATAAGATTGGTATATACCAGAAGTGGGCAAGTTCTTTGGTAATAAGAGCTGCATATAATACATTTTTGAATGTTCAAGATCTGCAGAAAATATTATTTTAAAATTATATTTATAAATAATAAAAAATACAACTATATAGTAGTCCTACTCACCAAAGAAGAATATGTACACGTTGATGGCTTTGATTGATTCTTCATTTATGCAGTTAATAGTTTAAAATCTGGCTGGTAGGATGTCAAAGCTGTTCTAAGAAGCTCAGTGAGGTGGCTGTTAGTGAGCATAGCACGATGTTTTGATTTGACAAATTTCATTACAGAGAAGAGTGATTCACAGCAGTAAGTTGTCCCCAAAACAGAGAGTAGTCGGAAGCTGTTTTTTTTGTAGATTGGGATACTTTGCTTCTAGGATTTGTTTCCAAGTCAGTTACAGATGACCTTTTATGTACTAGCTTCAAACCCACATCTTCCTGCAGCTCAATAAGCTCTGTCTCTATTGAAGCAACATCCACGGTAAAAGGTGCAACAACAGGACGTCCATCGTTGATGACATCAATCACAAAAGGATTCACAAGAAATTCAAAACATGGCTTTAACTTTTTTAGTTTCTCAAACCTATTCTCAAAATCATTCTAAAGTGTTTCTAAGTTTCCTTTGTATTGTTTCAGTTGTTCGTATTTTATGCTCTTCTGTTGCTCAGTCATATTAAACAAGGGTTTTATAACTTTCGTTAAAATCAATCTTAATTATTTATTAATCATAAAAGTACTTATCTACACTAAAGTTCACTAGTTATGTTCCGCTACTACCACAAGCGCGTAACTTGTGTGTACTGCATGAGGAGTGATGACGCACAGTCCAGGCAACAGAGGCGGTGGGTAATGCAGCAATCATAGTAGTCACTTTTGGAATTAATTTTGGCGGGAGCGACACAGGCCATAAAATGTCGAAACACTTTTTACCAACCAAATACGATAATAAAACCCACATTAACAACCCTTTTGGCCGGTGCCATTTAAAAGCTAAAATTGTAAAGTTCGAAATATATGTTTTTTACTTATCTTTAAAGCATTTATGAAATAAAATATTCTCATATTGGTACATACAATACTACTATACATTATTAATATAAAAGTTTAGAAAAAATGGAATGAAAACCAATATTGGCTCGGGAGCCGCATGTAGCTCGCGGACCGCAGTTTGCCCACCCCCTGGTACATACTGATAACTTCTGTGGCTTGATGGATATCAATCCCGTGGATTCTGATCCCTTCATCGGTATGAAAAAGACTAATATTAAAGGTTAGCGAGCACTCGGCTCACCCTGATTAGGGCAATGCGGAAGCGCCTGAGCCGAAAGGTAGTGCAGCTTTCGGGCGCTTAGAAAACTTCTGAATGAGTTGCTTGGAATGAAAAGCTGCTTAGGTGAAAAAGTAGCGGTAGTGTTACGAAGCAATGTGGAAATATATGGGATATCAGCATCAAGATGCAGGAGAGCATGTCATTGGGTGATCATGGAGAAGATGACTTGAGTATTCCTGAGGAATTTCTTAGTGTCGGCTTGGCTAGGGTTCATGTTGCTAAAGGCTATTAGCATCTCCCCTAGTGAGGCAGCAAGAATCTGTGCAGAATTTTCACTGTAAGCTGTCGAGGCTATGGGTAAAATCCGCGGAGAGACCGCAGAAGCGTATGTTTTCTCGGCGGGAACACTCCGCACTGTGACTTCCGGCGAAGGTTTCGTGGCTTGAATCTGAGTGGGCGGAGCCAACGCCGCTCTTGTCTTCCGTAGGTTAGATGGGTGAATTGAGCAGCCTTTAAAATTTGCTGGATGGGGGCCGCCACAATTCGCACATTTAGCAGGTGTAGAAGATTATTTTGTGCAAGTGTGCGATGGATGGTTGTCACCACACTTTACACACTTGTAATCTGCTTTACATAACTTTTGTGCATGCCCAAATTTTTGGCAGCGGTGGCATTGACCGGCGGATGCCTTTCTTCTGAGTGGTTCGGTCTTGATGACTAAGTTGCAGACTATAGTAAGGTCGTAAATTGCTCTGTGGTCTTTACTGATCTCCACTAAGACCAGAGGCATGGGGCGCTTGTCTGCGCGGTACATGCGCGAGATCTTAATTGGTTCAAGACCTTGTGATCTGAGGTCAGTAGCTATTTTATCAGTTGTTATGGTTTTTGCCAGACCTCTGATGACTACCTTAAGGTTTTTTTCACTTTTCAGTTGGTATGTGTGATATGGGACTTTCTCTTCATCCATAAGTCTGGTGAGCTGGCGGTAGTCCGTTGCTCCTTCGGGCTGTATGCGGACTCCATCATCGGTGTTTTTAGCTGATGAGAACTTGATGTTATTGTTCTTCATCGTCTCTGCAAGTGACGACCAGTTTTCTTTAGCTCTCAAGATTACTGTGGAATCCTCTCTTTGGGCTGTGTCAATGTCCCTGTTCTTTCATCAGCTAGCGCTGATGTATCCATTGGAGCTGTAGTTTCCGACGTCTGAGGTATTATTTCAGGATCTGTTGCAGGGGATTTTTTCTTTCTCTTCTTCCGTTTAACTTCCTGAAAGCCACTGGAGTTTGAAAGAGAGGTGTCTTCAGGTTTTATTGTTGGCTCACTGGCGTTGTCATGTGAAGAGTGAGGAAGCTGAGAGGGATGGGGATCCCCTGTCTCCACTTCGAGTATCTGGTGTGCTCCGATTTTATCTGGCCATTTTTTATGTAGCAAGTTGCCTAAATTCCTGAATAGCGTAAAAAGTTCCTGAAAATTGAGATCGTCGAAAGACTTGTCCATGGCTAGGCTTACGAAAGCGAAATAGAAACTAAAAAGTCTTACCTGCTCTGCTTATCGAGCACGAACCTACGGTACAGTAGTAAACTCCGAATTTTAACTCATTTTAAAATAAACTACACTGAAAAACTTTACGATAAACTATCCAACGTCGGCGTCTAAAAAATCAACTGCTAAACTGCTGCGTGAAGGACACACTCATCTGTCGATAATAAATCGCAATCAGCAAAGATCAAAATCAGGGCCTCCAATCCTGGTATATACTAATCCAACCATCTGTGTTTATATATTCCTTACTGAAAAATGAGCCAATAGAATTTGAGGAGTTTACCACCCTGAAGTAAAAATTCAGGCTTTTTAACTTTAGTCCAGTTAAAACAAATAAATAAACAAACAAGTGAATTGCTAGTGCAAAAATAAATAAATAAATAATGATAAGCCATTAATCATATTATTTATTTGAATTTATGTGACAAAGTTTGTTATTATCATTTTAATTTCACAGCATTCAAATTAAAATTAAAAATGCTTTTTATGAAAATTTTCACCGCTGTTATCTTGCTGTTTTAAAAATAACGTCATGCAACATTTTCAGTTTTCACAACATTCCGACTTACGTTCATCGCAGCGAGGTCCTTGCCATCCAGGGGCACAGATACAAGACCCACTAATGCGATCGCAGTCTCCTCCATTTTGACATTTACAATGTTGTTTACAGTTTGGTCCATAGCTTCCAGGACTACAAGCTAAAAAAAAAAAAAAACAATCACGTATTAGCATATGTAAGCATACCCTGGTTTTGAACATAACTGTATGAATGGGAAGACGAAGAGATAAACACTTTCCATGAATTTTTAATATACAGTAATCGCTTAATTATCCAGTTGTGTTACATTGATTTTGCTGGCTTGAATTCACTGAGAAAATGTTGCTTCCTGAGGTCGAATGACATGGTAATGCATTCAAAGAATGAAATAATGTTTATCCAGTCATACGAAAGCCAGATAAATGGTAAATTACTCTATTTATGCTATAATCCTTTAGGCATACCTGTTCTTTGATACACGATCCTGATTTTTTTCTCCTTGATATGTCTTTATTTTGTCATTAGTAATTCATTTTTAAAATTTCTAAATATTTAGAAATATTCAGTCACATCAAGGATTGTCTCTATCAGTTTTAACGGTAAAATAATTAGATTTGTAAATACTGCTAAGTATTTTATCAAGGGAAAAAAACCTTTCTGTTATCACTGTTATGTTGAATACTGAGTGTCATTTCATTGCTATTATTTTTTTTTAAATGTTATATATTATCAGATGTTATGTATCATATTACGCTATGTGACTTCGTGAATAAGATGAGATACCTCAGAGGGGCAGATTCTCAGCACTGTCTTATGTAAGGAAAGGCCACGCTGGTTCGGCTATGTTGTCAGAATGCAAGACATTCGATTAGTAAACACGATTATTTCGAGTGATGCACAACCCGTTAGGAAATGATGTAGGTCCTAAAAATTAGATGGATATGGAGATGAAATTTCAAATAAGATCTAAACAGAAAGCATTCAGTAATATGAAACAATAACGTATAGTCAGGACAAAAAACATCTTGAGTAGGAAGATGTTCAATTTAGTCAGATTTCTATGACTGTTGGTTGTTTGAGGAATTTGACTGGCAAGTACAGGTGTATGTGAACATGCTTATAACTGGATTACAGTAAGTAAATGAATGAAGATTGAATCCTAGTAAAAAATGTAATACTTTAATTTATAGGATATCGTCGTTATTTGAGACTTCACAAGGTGCACATACAAGGGTGGTCTGAAAAGTTCATGGCCTCGACCATACATGGCAACGCTATCGGCAAGATTCTTTTCTAAGTTTGTATATCTGTCATAAGCATCCTTGTGAAATTGCAAGTCATTCTATTAAGTAGTTTGTTTTATACAGCTGTCTGAAGCGAAAGTGTTGTCTACATCCCTTGAACTGGATGAAATTGAGTATCGTGCGGTTATAAAATTCTTTGTAAAAGAAGATTTAACGCCAAAAGAAATTCATTCGAAGTTCATAAAAGTTTATGGGCACTCTTCTCCTTCATTTTCGACAATTAAGAAATGGGCTGCCGAATTTAAACGTGGCTGTATCAGACTTGAAGATGATCCACGTGAAGGACGTCAAAAAGTGTAACAGCACCAGAAATCAATGATCAAGTGCACGATAACTGGATGACCAGCGAGTCAAAGTGCGTGAAATTGCTGAGCCTATAGGCATTTCAAGAGAATGTGTTGGATATACAGTATTTTGCATGAAGAATTGCAAATGAAAAAGCTTTGCGCAAGATAGGTGCCACGCTTGCTCACAGCAGATCAAAAACGCATTCGCATGAAAATCTCTGAACAGTGCTTGGAGCGTTTAAACAAGAATAAAACTGATTTTGTGCGTCGATTTATTACTATGGATGAGATCTGGATTCACCATTACACGTCAGAATCTAAACAGTAGTCAAAACAGTGGACAGAAGCCAGCTGTTCAGCGCCAAAGAAGACAAAGTCGGTTCCATCAGCAGGAAAGGTCACGGAATCGGTATTTTGGGATGCTAAAGGTTTATTAATTATCTTGAAAAGTGTAAAACAATAACCGAGGAATATTATTCCGATCTCTTAACCAGGCTAGACGAAAAAAGTCGTGAGAAAAGACCTGGTTTGCAGAAGAAAGATCACACCTTTCATCAGGACAGTGCACCTGCCCACCAAGGTGTTTTGGCAATGGGAAAATTAAGGGATCTGCACTATGAATTATTGGAACATCCACCCTATTCCACAGATTTGGCTCCCTCTGACTTTTATCTCTTCCCAAAACTAAAACTCTTCCTCGTTGGTCGGCGTTTTTTTTTTTCGAATCAAGAAGTGATTGTAGCTGTAGAGGGGTGTTTTGCAAATCTTACTGAGAACCACTACAGGGACAGGATAATGGCACTGGAGCATCGCTGGAATAAATGTAGTAGTCTTAAGGGAGATTATGTTGAAATATAAATTCGTTTTTTCATTGTTGGGCCGAGAACTTTTCAGACCACCCTCGTATGTTATTTCACAAAACATCAATGGATGACAAGCCTCACTTTTTCGTAACCATAACACTAATTCATTTTGGTCGAAGGATTATAAAGCTAGTTTAAAAAACGCTTTTGTCTGAACCCTCCCCCCAAATGAATTTCACAAGTTGGGCATTTCATAAAACGGATATATTTAAATTGAGGGAAAAGTTTGTTTACTCGAAGAAGATTAATGATGTTTGCTAATCAGGTAGATTAGCATCGGGTTCATCGTATACTGTAAACTAAGTTATGCCATTTAATTATAAGGTCGCTCACACAGAACTTGAAACATAGACACAGTTCGTTTGAATCTGCCAAAAATATGCAGTACTTCTTTTGTGTGCTCCTGCTTTTAATGAAATTAACATTCCAATGACACACTTACTGTAACAGAATATTGCATTTAATTATTATTATTTTTACTCCGGATCTCCATGGAGTCATAAGACTCATCCTGGGAGGTCAACATTAGACAACAGAAAGTCTGTCATACCACTACTCAAACTCATTCACTGTTTGTGCTCTCACTCCTCTCAGGTGATGCATTCCGTGCTCCTACCACCCATTACGCAAAAACGCATTCTACCATATGAAAAATTTTCCCATTTTCAATCCGATAAATACCTTTCAACAGCTTAAATGTCTCAATCGTATCGCCCCTTTGGCTTCGATCCATCAAACTCGTTATTTGCATGATGCCAATCTATTCTCATAACCACCATTGTAGAGTCCTGATATCATTTTTGTTATCCGCCTCTGTGCTCTCTCTCTCTCCAAGAATACTTCATTCCTTCAAATCCTGGTGTATAGATCTCGTTCATTCATCCACCTTTCGAGCTTATTGAAATCCCTTGAAAGTACCATAACATCATAATTATTACTGACAACCCTCACAAGCTTAAATCATCGTAAATCTTCACATCATCTGCAAACAACTGAATCCTGTAATCAAGTGACAATGTATCACTGACATAAAGATTGAAGAGTAATGGTCCCAGCAATGAACCCTACAGAATTGAACTTGTAACTTTCATACTATGTGATACAGCTATCCCATATGAAGCTCTCTGATAGCTATCAGAAGGCCAGTTACAAATTTAATGTACTAACCTAATATCCAAACTTATATGTTGCAACTTAAGTTCCAACTTGTGATGTGGCACATTATCAAATGCCTTTGTAAAATTCAAAGAAATTACAGTGTTCCTTATTCTAATTTATTCCCCTTGTTACTCTATTGTAAAAAGTAACCAGATTACCAAAACAAGAATACCGCTTAACGAAGCCAGGTTGGACTGCATAAAAATCATTGCCCTCGTGCCCAGTTCTGTATGCAAATTCTTACCCAGTTTTCCAAAATTTAAATAACTACAGAAAAAATACCAACTGTTCTACAGTTTGATACCGCTGTTCTACTGCTGCAGCACATTTATGCAATGACTCTTGTCTTGGTCACCTGAGAACCGTCTCCATCCAGCAAGGTAATCGGTTCACAATTATTTTTCCTTCCACTAGCCATATAGTGAAATAACTCCATGGGATTTTCCATGGGTACTAGTCTCGTCTTGAATTCTAATTTTTCTGTCCTTAAAAAAATGTAGTTCGTCCTAAGGACGAACTACATTTTTACCTGTATACGAAAAAATTTCATGACTACAGCGAAATGTGGACATAAATTTATTGTCAGCATACTAGTGAATTATATGACACAAAAATGTGTTATAAATTTCAAACAAATTAAATTACAGTACGTTTTTGGCAAAAGTTACAAATTTCCTAAGGACGTAGTTAAGGAATTAATGTACATTACTTAACAGAAAACTATACAAAGAGACATTTCAATATGGAATATGTCCACACGGAACCGCGATGCACCTCTCAGAACGTCGTACCATGCTTAGCACCAAGTGATTCAGGAGTTCTTGAGACAAACTGGACCACTTCTCCTTCAGAGCAAGGATAAGCCCTTGTTTGTTTTCTGGAAGGTAATTACGAGCAACAATGCATTTCCCTGTTGCGTCCTAAATTTATTCTACTGGGTTGAGATCTGGGGAGCGTGCTGGCCACTCGATTCGATTAATATTCTCAGTCTCCAGAAGTATATCCACTTGTCGTGTACGATGTGGTGTGGCATTGTCATCGATACAAATGAATTCGTTGCCTACAGCACTACGGTACAATCGAACATGACGTTGAGGAACTTCATTGCAATGTCGTTCACTAGTCATAGCGCCTTTTTCCAGCACATGTAGCTTGGGTCGTCCATTAAGCATAATACCTCCCCACGCCATGATCCCAGTACCGCCGTATCTATCCTTTCAAGAACATTTTTGCGATGGTAAGCAGTACCACTTTCACTCCAAATCAAGTTTCAAGTGACACTTGATCTGGAGTGAAATAGAATCGGACGGAAGATTAAAATGACATTCATCTGTAAATAGTACATTAGCCCAGTGATTCTTAACTGGTGGGCTGCGACTCCCTAGGAGGAAAATTTATAGAACGTTTCTAGTTTTTAAAATTTTGAAATCTCTTAAAATAATTATTTTTTTGCTCCTTATTTTACTTTGTTTCAAACTTGTATTGTTTTGTATTAGTAATCTGAATTAGGCAGTTAATGCGGTAGTTTCTTTTGTGCTGGCGCCACAAATCGACTTTTCGCTTCTGGCTACACTGCAAGTCGTGACATCTGCCTACTGGATGTGCGATAGAAGTGATTCTCAGAAGTTTTAGATAATACTAGTACGAATGCATAGAACTTGTGCTACTTGAGTGCAATTATTTTTCGAAACTTTCAGTGCTGTAATACTGATTTGTTATTTCTTAAAATTTATCCCCTAGAAGGTGTTAGCTGATTTTTTTTTTAATAAAATGAGCAAACAAAGAACATTATTTGATTTCCTAAATAAATATTTAAGTAAAGTTAATTTCTATTTTCTGATTTTTTGTCGTTATAATCAGAAGGTAAAACCAATATATTTTTTTTTAAATTAATTATTATTATTATGCCGCGAAAATATTTTAGGATACTTAAGGGGCCGCGATACTAAAAGGTTAAGAACCACTGCATTAGCCAATTGGTGTCTTATCCAATTGTTATGGATATTACACTACCGAAAACGTGCTGTACGATGAGCTGTGGATAAAGACGCAGACTGCAGGCTTTCGGGCGTATAGGTCTACTTGTCGCAGTCATCTCGCCACAGTTTGTCGAGCTATCCGCGTACCTATGCTTGAATTGAATCCACTTGCAAGCTGACCTGCCGTGGTGCGTGGATTACGTTTTTCTATTATAACCAAAAATGTATCTTCATGCTTCGTGGTAGAGGGAGGGAGATCTCTTAGTAAACGTCTGAAAGATATTCCCATTGGTTTGAAAAGCTGCGCAGAGCTTGGATACAACACTATGCGAGATTTCAAACTCTCTGGCAATATCAGTAATTCTGAGGCCTTCTTGAAGCTTTCTAATAATTTTTCCCCGCATGAAATCATCTAAATGATGTCGTTGAGATATTACAAGACATCTGAGTTTGCAACTTTATACTTTCACGAAAAGAGCTTCAACTTAATCGACATCTTGTTTTATAGATAATACCACTTAATTCTGATTATAATGTATTTCTACACTACTGTTAAGCCGGGATTATGAAATTGGTCTCATGTCTTTCGCATTAAACAGTTTCAATGTTCGCAGTCATTTGATTAAAATCAAGGATATCCAGAAGAATTTTTCGATTCTAAAAGATTTCCGTCACCAAACGCCGTTTATGAAATTGTGTATACTGATTGCTTAGATACTTAAATTACAATCTACTTGATTACTTAGGATTACATTATATGCCTATGGAAATTTTCCACTTTTTTGAGTCACATACTAAACTTTTTATTCATCTGCAGGCTGTTAAATTCTTGACTGAATTTTCTGTGTACTGAATGCAGTTGACTTCACCACAGATTGCTGTAAATATCATTGCAATAAGAAACATGTCCACTTTATAGAATATATATTTCTTTTCATTGTGATTTAATTTTCTAAATCTTTGGAACAAGTTTACATATTTATGTAGATAGAATTATAGGAAAATATCTGCCGGTTTAGAACAATAAACAAAAGAGAGAGAGAGAGAGAGAGAGAGAGAGAGAGAGAGAGAGAGAGAGAGAGAGAGAGAGAGATTGAAATGCTCAAAAAGTTAAGGAACCTGACGAAAATGAAAATAATTAATATAAAAAAAGACATGTAAGAAAGAACGGATAATTTTCGAAGAAATTTAGCTTTGATAAACAGTTAAGATAGGGGAAGTATTATTCACGGCCCTCTTCAAACTGCATCCTTGGAAACATTGATAAGACACAACTGGATATTAATCTTATTTTTACTTGGATAGTACAATATCTGGCGTATTGAAATGATTTAAATTTAATTGCTAGAACGTGAAAAAAACTTGGAAGAAAGTTTGATCATTTTAAAATGGAAGGGATTGTGTTAAATGATGAAAAAATAAATAACAACAAAATCTTCGTACGCTTTAAGAAGAAGAAGGAATGAATATAAGGTCTTTAACAATAGGCAATGGGGGGGGGAGAAGCAGTCACGATAGTATTTCGGATCACTCCTGACAAAAGATAACAATAGTTCCGATGAAATCGGAGCCACAAGTAATAAATGAAGTTATTAATACGTTAAAAAACTGATCTCTTCAGTAATACAACAGTAGAAGTAAAAAAAAATTTCTCTGTCTAGCAGATAGTGGTTCGATCGACCATTGTATATGATCAGAAGTACGGATTTGTACTATAGGACAGTGAGAGGGTGAGAGATGGCGAAGAAGATAAGAAGGGAAAATATTACGAACTACATGAGGAGTAAATATTGATTGGAGTTGGAGAGTAAGGAGGAGGAGTTGATGTGTTTATATCAACAACAAGAATTAACGAAGAATGCGTTTAGTGGACTGAGTATCTATAGAGGATGCCAAATGTGAGAACCACAATGGATGCCAACCATCTTACATTCTTTATGTATTTTATTTCAACAGTTTCGTGTACTTATCATCCATGTTTTTGTCGATTGATATTCATTGCGACTGGTAGGCAGACTTGTTGTTGTGTAAGTTAAACTAGTTAGCAAAATCAGGAACAGAATTTCTTATGTTTAATATTACTCAACCTAGTTAACACGTTCATTGTCAATCACGCGATATCACGTGCTGCGAGTTCTCACCGAACGGCCGATCATGCGTTATCGCGTAGACGTCGCTAACTAAATAAAAAAATAAAAAAAATTTGGCCACCACACGAAATTCCAATTTTCAGCTTGGCAATGAACGCTCATTGCCAATCACGCGATGCGAGTTCTCACCAAACGGCCGATCACGCGTTATCGCGTGGATGTCGCTAACTAAATTAAAAAATAAATAAAAAAAATTTGGCCACCACACGAAATTCCAATTTTCAGCTTGGCAATGAACGCTCATTGCCAATTACGCGATGCGAGTTCTCACCAAACGGCCGATCACGCGTTATCGCGTGGACGTCGCTAACTAAATTAAAAATAAAAAATAAAAAAAATTTGGCCACCACACGAAATTCCAATTTTCAGCTTTGCAATGAACGTGTTAAAGAGATTTCTGCAACTTTTCTAAACCCACAGCATAGTTAAAATATAATGTTGCATTCTTTATTTTTGGATAAAGAAACAATTCCAAAGGCATTTTTATTTCAAAAATCTACGAGGGATATGCAAAGACAGGATTTGTTTATATATGGCACCAAATTAAAATAAAGATACTGATTTATAAATGAATAATGAGAAGAGGCTTTGTTGGATGAACAAGTAATGCAAATTGCGTTGATTTATAAACATTAACAAAAAAGGATGTTGATTTATAAATGTTTAATGACAAAACGGTGATTTATAAAAATTAATTAATGAAGGCGCCGAAAATTAAATTAAAATACACAGATTAAATTTTTCATTGGAACAGTATTATATTATAATTTATTTATTTCGATGGCCTAGTGCTCTGAGTTCAGTCTTCGACCAGACAACCTTAATATACGTAAAACGTATATTTTATTTTCTTTCTCTCATACTAGATGGAAATGAATAGCCGTGAGAATGCAGCAATGGTCTTTAAAGTATCTAGTATCATTTTAATATGGATTGGGGTAGGTCCATGAATAGCATACGAGGCAACGATTGCACATTTTGTTACAATACGACATATTCGTAATATTGTTCTTTATTACGTATGTTATCCATACCTTTCATAACTATTGAAGATGCTTCATATTCAGATGTTTGCTTTAGACATTTAATATTACAACTTAGAAATAATCCTAGAATATAGATATAACGTGCACAGATTGAAATTTACATAGAAGAGATACGAAATGAAAGATAATAAAAGTATGACCAGAGCAGTAATAACAGTTGAAGTAAAGAGGAGGATTGCTTGAGGAATTCATGTAAAAGATAACGAGTTTTAAAAAGAGCAGTGCCTTTCACGTTGCTGCCTGACACCTTATTCCAGTCAGCAGATGAAATGCTTAATGCGGACCTTGTGCACAGACTTCGGATAGAGAAAAAAAATGATTCAACTGAAGAACTGTATAAATTAGTGGGGTAAGCTATATTGCAATAATAAGGGTTAGATAATAACAATCGTTCATTATGGTCTTTAATTCATTGATGGGAATTTTTTATTTATACAAAAATTGAATGACTGTTCAAGTACTGTATAAATTATAGTAGCTTGGTTGGTTACGCGTCTGTAGCAGAAAAAAAAATCTGAGTTTCTGGGAGGATTTTTTTTTTATCTCCATATAAGTGCTTAATCAGATTTGCTTGTAAAAGACCTTGAAAAATTTCCTCCGTCACAGATATAATTTCAATTCAAGTCTCTTTTCTGGGGTTGAATTGGATTGTTTTGGCTGAGGCAACTAAAGCTATGAAGCCGATGTCTTATATCTGCTAACTGTGCGTTCTTTTTCCGAGATCAGAAGAAAAAAAAAAAAATCCCGATTTTCTTGGAGGAGAGACCATGCTTAGAGAGCGACTTACTCACCTTCAGCTATAAAGCCTTTATAAAGGTTCTTCGGTCGAAAAAAAATCTGGCTTTAAAACTATGGATTAAATCTAATGTTACCTATTAGCATGTAGCCTAGTGGCATTGCTATTGAGAATGTATGGACTTTAAACAAAATAAACAAAAATATCCCATGTTCGAATGACAGTAGACAAAATTCAGCATATTAGTAAATCGCAACACAATTATGGAAAAATATAACAAATAAACATTTATCAGTAATTGTTTCATGGGTGTGTTATGCAAAAGATAATAAAATGGGATTACCTCGGTCACAACGTGCGCCTGTCCAGCCGGTAGTGCAGTTACAATGACCGTTGACTGGGTTGCATGTGGCACCGTTCCGACACTGGCAAATTGATAGGCAGTTTATACCATACTTTAATGGAGGACACTCTAAAAAATAAAATATCATTGAGAATATTAAATGTGGTTTATTGTGTATAGTACTGGCACAATTTTCTTAAATGTAAAATTTAGCTCAGTATATTCTGTGACACCATTTGAGGTTTAATTGACTTTTATCAGTTTCTGAATAAATGGATAAAAATCGGTATTTTTTGTTGATTTTTTATTAAGTAAGAAATAAGAAAGATGCAAAGCCAAAACACAACAGTAAATATTTCACCCTAAAAGTATTAACATTATTTTGACTTAAAATGAGTTTCATAATGATACTAGTGGGCATGGCAGTCCATAAGAAAAAGCCAAAAGTTTGCGCTAATAAACACAAATGGCGAGCGTGAAATGATAATTCTATACACGAGAGGTTGGGCAACGCATAGTACGTTCACATCATGAATGGACATTTAAATAATAATAAATAGAACGTTATACTCTATTAGATATAAATATTTACAATCCAATTTAAAACATAGTTCTAAATTTCATACATAATTTGGATACTTACTTTTCTCACAGGAAGTACCATAGTAACCAGGCTGACAAGAACACTTTCCATTTATTGGGTCGCATGCGGCTTCATTCTTACAAGTACATGTTTGGAGACAGCTGGGACCAAATGTTCCTTTGGGACAATCTATAAAACCAGTTATCAGTCATTAAAATAATTATTTTTGCAAACCATATAACACACACACACACACACACGCGCACGCACGCAATTTTTTTTCTCTGAAAGTATAACAAAGAGCATAAAATAAACTCAGTCATGGGGAAAGAAATATTTTACATTTCAGTAACTTGTCAGTTACATCTGATGAACAAATATTATTGCATTACAGACCACAAATGGGTGAAGTGCTTCTTATAACAGCAGTCATATGAACAGTGATTGTTTTCTTTACTGCAATGTAAAAATAATATGACACTACAACTATCTGTAAGGTCTCTGATTTGATCAGGTATTATATTTGACTCTTTGAATCACTCCTAAATGCACCAACTAATCCAAATGGGTGATTTTGTTGCCGTGTTTCATTCTGACACTTGATAGTGACAGTCCTGTTCCAAACCCAATTTATCAACAAACTAGCTTCCTGTGCATCCTTCATTCGAGCTGCTGATAGTATAAGTTATATAGCTCTGTACAAGGTTCTGCTTATACAATTTATCGCATGCCAGCTTACTATATTCCTGATTGATCCGTTAACCCTTAATTAGATATCCTTGTTCCATTCTCATGATTTCTCGACTATTCTTCTTAAAGTAAAATTTGACCTTGATCAGTGCTGTTATATTATAATCCCTAGCTGATGCATAATTACTTGTCTGTAGGAGTTAACAGGCATAATACCTGTTACCTCCTACAGACAATATAGAGGATAAATGCCGAAGAACTCGCCGATATAGTTGCAGCAAGAACCTGATGTTAATGAATTCTGCAGTGTTTGAAAAGAATGGTTTCATGTCTACTGTGAACTAATCCAATCCAGTACGATACTCTCCTATGATATGTAACTATTAGTTAATGCACCATGCTCCAATGTTACGTTTCCAGACCATCATAATGAAGAAAGAATGTCTATCAGAAGGTTACTCATAAAAGTGATTCACAGGTAGTAGACTGCATGCTTTGGATGTTATCTTCGAAATTAAAAAATGTTTTGTTGACTGAGATGACAATATTCCAAACACACTTACCTCAGTGTCGAAAGGATGTCCTATAACAATGAGTCACATGCCTTTATTTGTTCAAGAAATTCAATCGAATACATGATAAAATCTTAGTATGAGAGTTTTTATTGCAAGTGTGGTTGATAGCGTAGGCTTAAAAGCAATATTAATATGGAGTATGTTTTGTTTAGATCGATATCTACACACAGCACGCACACTGAAAGATATCTTCTTAATAATCATAACTGTAGTATAATTCTATAATTGTACTTCATTTATGTAATTAACAATTTCTTACCTTTCATGCATAGTGATCCTGTTTTTCCAGGTTCACATAGGCAAGTACCCGTGACTGGATCGCATTCTCTCATCTCGCACGTACACATTTTCATGCAGTTGGGACCATATTTTCCTTCGGGACAAGCTAGAAATGGAGAAAAACGAACTTATAGATTGTACATGCTAAAACCATATATTAAAAAAAATTCCCACATGTCTATAACACTAATGATAATGTTTTCAATATAGACTAAACCTTTGTGATACAAAACACGTCCATCTTTCGACTGTCATGAAAGTTTCGCTTTGCATGAGCCTGTTTGTTTTTCTTTTACCCACATGTAAACATTCTGTTTCTTTATCCACTTACATATAACTTGCACTTGTCTTTGTAAATTACGATCAGTCGTTTAATATAGAAGGATAAATGCTCATTCTTATAATCATCAATAACAAAAAAGATGCAATCCACATGGCTTTCTTAACTCTTACTATGAAGAAAACATTAGCAGATATTCAGGTGTTTTCCATCAATCACATGCATGTGCGCACAATATAATTCAAATAACACCTTCACCAACAATAACTTCAATAACTATTTAAATAACTATATCGTCAAGGAGACGTAATTCTGTTTATTTAGCAATGTCAATGAAAGTACCCTTAAGAAATTGACATTCAAGTATAAATACCAGTGGATTAAGAAATGTGAGCAACTTACTTATCTCGCAGTTTGGTCCAGTCCATCCTGCAGGACAATCTCGCATACAAGTGCCTGTCGCTGGATCGCAGGTAGTGTTTGAAGAACAGTGACATGTTTGAAGACAGTCTTTTCCCCATCGATCAGGAGGACAGGGATGTTCACATTGGATTCCAGAATAACCGAGTTTACACTCACATTTCCCAGTCTGTAAAAAAGAAAATTCTATTAATCCAAAATTCCCAGAACGAACGATAACTCCAAAGGTTGAATGGTGAGTTGGATTGATTGGGATTATCGCAGAAGAAACTAAGGCTCTATGAGGTTAGCTGTATTATATCTATAGACTGCATGTACTGTTCTGACCGGTTTGTTTGTTGTGCGGGATAAAAGTGTTTGGTAATTATCCATCATATTTTTGGTTAGATCGTATAGAAATACTTCGGATTGGAGAATGGGACCTTTCTAGTGGAATGCAGTGCAGTTGAAATAAACTAGTTTCTGTTACTGTCTTTGTATATGTTTCACATATATAAATCACACCCTCTGTGAAGGTGAAAGATGAAGAATATTGCCTATCGATTTCCTGAAAGTTAGTGATAAAAGATCGTCATTTGTTCCATTTGGGAAATTACATATTCCCTGCGTCTTCTACAGTCCATTGTGTTAGGGATTAAAACCCGAACCAATTTTTTCTCTGTTCTGAGGGGAAAAATCTGCTACTCTGTGGCAAAGATCGGCCGCTAAAATTGCGGGAGAAACGAGACTAGAAAAGGTTTATCCAGCAGGCCTAGTTCTTAAACGTTACCATAAAGCTAAGCCTTAATTTATCACATTTGTCTATTCAGGTATGAATAATCAAA
Source organism: Typopeltis vanoorti (assembly GCF_054136105.1). Taxonomy (NCBI): domain Eukaryota; kingdom Metazoa; phylum Arthropoda; class Arachnida; order Uropygi; family Thelyphonidae; genus Typopeltis; species Typopeltis vanoorti. The sequence continues at coordinate 142,494,251 of NC_143549.1, forward strand.
CATAATTGAACAAAATAATTTCTTCGTCCACAGGTTTGGGGAACAAGTCTGGGAAGGCACTTGTCCTCTAGAATAGCTGTCAAGCAAGAAGATGGTATTCTTTGAAGGAATTCAGAAATAATTTTTGTACGTTTAGCTAATTTCTTTATTGCTATCAAGTGAAATGATTGCTAAAGAAAATGTTAATTGATTCCATAACTGTGATTTTCTGTAGTTATTTCTCCCTTAGCACTACCCCCCCCACTTTATTGCCTTTTATTCCAAAAGGAGAGTAGTAACGGCCAACGAATGGCGGTTTTTACATATTACCTTTCGTAGTACCCTACGGTCATGTTCGGTGAGTATGGTGGGTCCACTGCGGGTTGCACTCGCAGTTGACTCTCTGCGCTTCCATCTCAGTATATCACTGATTGTTGACCTGGGATGGCCCGATCCACTTAATAATTTGCCGAACAGATATGCTTGCAATAGCATCCTATTGCAATGCCGCTTTCAAACCCCATCAGTTCCCTTCTCGCAGCCATTTCACCCGGACGCAGTTGCACTGACTTGGAAGCATCATATTCTTCCAATTTATACTGAGCTACAAACACATGACTCGTTACGATGCATCTTGTCCATTGAGGTTTCCGTGGACTTCTTTCAAAGCGGTGTATATTACTATTTGAAATAGTGTGTTTCACAGTTAATTTCTAAGTAGACTTTCTCCTGCGAATTTTTAACTTCAGTTTGCTTAAAAAAATGAACTGTGCCCCCCCTCCCCCCGAACTTTTGCTTGAGGCTCCATTGACTGACTACATGAAAAACACAAACGCGCACACACACACACACACACAAAAAATTATGAGCACTCTTTTCTCGCGTTCCATCAGTTTATGCCTTTCATTTTCTTCCTTTAATGTCAGCCAACGATGATCCCAAACGTTTCAATTCTGCTGCAGTCTGAGTGATGACTAACGAGGCAACCAATGATAATATTCTGCTGGAAGACCTTCCCATTCCCAACATTCTGCAATTTCAGCCATTCAGCTTGCACCCCTTGCCTTTAAATCTTACTCTTTACCTAGTTTTTCAGTAGCATCTGGTATTCGAAAAGATGTGGGGATATTCGTAAACTTATTGTAACGCAGGATGCAGGATAGGATATTTTCTTATGATTTATGTTGGGCATATCATAAAAACAGTTGGGATTTTTTTTTCACAGCTATAATGCGTTAAATATTAGCATATATATAATTGACTGTATATTGCCTATGATGGCTGAGATCTATAATTTAAAGTATTTTTTATTTTTGGTCGCATTTCAATAAATATCATTGATGTGAATATTTATTTGCTTACCTTAGTATTACATTTCTTCGTATACTCTTTTACGCACTTGCATTGACCTCTACAATTTGGTCCATAGGTATACTCCGGACAAGGTAAGTTACACTTGGGTCCAAATAGTCCTGGATCACATTCGCAATATCCAAAAAGTCGATTACAGCGCCCACTAGGACAGATTTGTGGACAAGGCTTGTCACAGTTATCCCCAAACAGTCCTGAAAGAAGGAAGCATTTTTCTTAAGATCAAAAGTTACTAATAAATCTTCTTTATGTTGTGTAAGAAAGGATTTCTCCTGTATTCGTTATGAAAAGCTTGCAGCATGCATTGTACTTTCATAATAAAAGTAAAAACTGTTAGCCAAATGATGGATGGTATTACTGTTTACAGCTTCTTCCAGTGTTATCTCTAAGGGCATTGATGGCTTTATCCGTGAACTTATTAGAGTTCTTCGAGAAATATTATTGTTGTATACCTTCAAACCGAAATCGCCTTCTATGCATATTAAAATTAGAAAAGTTATCAAAAGGACGTGTCAAGCAGTGAATGTAGCAATTATATCCCATCGTCTTTCATCGAGGTGAATTGAATTAAGCCTGTACGAGTATATCCTTTCCTTGTGGCAATGTTTCTGGGTTAATAATAATACTAGAATTCCAGAAGAAAGACCCTTATAGGTTTGATTCCAGTGGCAGACTGGACGATGGAGTTTAGTCAGTCAAACTTATTTCTGTGAAATACTAAAATCAGACGAAACAAAGACAACATGCATGAACTAAAGTAAACACTATGGATTTGTGCAGAACACGCAACGCTTATAAGATTATTTGAGAATGCAGAATTCACTAGACTGACAGAACGGTTTAATCTCATATTTGTTACTGGCATTATTAGTAAGGACTAGATAAAACCAAACGATAACGTAGTCAGGGATTTAAACTTATAAGACTAATTACTGGCGTTCCTATTTTTTTTTTTTTAATAATTGAACGAGAAATAATAATAAGAAATGCGAAGAAGCTGTTCGCAGTACGCAGTTTTAGTATGGATCCGACATCGAGGACAAAAAAATTTCATTTTGTATAAAAATACTAATAAAGACATGTGAACCTTCGTAGCTCAGTCAGTATAGAAGAAGCTGTTTTCGAATTCGATTCGATTTTCCTCAGTGACATGAGAAACCTTTACCTAGTCTCTTTCGACTGAAAGTGAGTTAGCCGGTCTCATAGGTGCGTAGGTTTTTTTTTTTTTTTTCACTCGGAAAGTTGGGTTTTTCGTCCACCAGGACAGGCAAACCGGCCCTATGAACACACTCATCGACAGACATAGTACACACCGGGAGGCATAGGAGGCTAACTACCTTATCTTAGATGCGGTTGCGGTTTCGAATTAACTAACGACTAGGGCCTAATATGTATGAGGAGAAGGAGGAGGAATAACGACGTGTAGAACCACGAATCAGGAATTTTAGGATTCAAAATGCATCCTAAAATTCCTGACTCGTGGTTCTATTTTGACTACCAAAAGCCATCGACAGATTGTGTCATGAGGAACTGATAATTGGATAGAAAAGATATATTTATAAATAACCTGTACTCAGAAAATAAACGAGAGAGAGAGAGAGAGATAGCATCCTCACAGCGGATAACGAAATATTATGATTTGGATACCACTGGTATTAAAAATTCGCCCATTTATTAGAAAATAATGATCAGGTGTTGTTGTTGTTGTTATTCTTCTTCTTCTTATTATTATTATTATATCCTGGATCAGTTGCTATACAGTAAAACTTGAGACATAAAATTAATTAAAGAAATAAATTAATAAATTGATGTTGATTTATTCGTGCTTCCAACTATCATTATTTTTACCTTAAACATAACCCTTTCTTTCTATATTTATTATAATTATTTTTTAATTAATAGGTTTAATCCACTCTTCAAAAATGTTAGCCACTCTAAGCATTCAAGAATATAGACTTTTGTTTTTATTAGACTTTTGACAAAAACGAAGACGGAATAGATGAAAAATCATGCTGGTATGAAATACACTCTCTGTCCAAAACGAAACCTTCGAAAATAGAAGAAACTAGTGGGGCAACCTGTTGTATCTTTTTGTTGTCGAAAGGGGTAACTCATTAGTGTTGTGTCAACTGTTTATGACATTTTTTCATTAGAAGCCGAGTTATAGTGCCAAGAGTGACAGTGTGTTTGACGAACGGTCGGTCGTCACAATATTCTTGCCGTACGCGACGAATTCTCGCTATCAATCGCTTCAAACCTTCGAGATAAAACTCACCATTGACCGTCTGGCCAGGCAGAACGAATTCTTTGTAGATAATGCCCTTGGAATCGTAGAAACAATCAAGAAACAAATCAACATTGTCTTTACTTTTGACCTTCTCCAAGCGACTTTCTTTCGGATGCCCCTCTTCTGGTGGTCTCCACTCAGCACTATGGCGCATTGTTTCGGGCTCATACTCAAAACACCACGTTTCGTCACCAGTAACGATCGTTTCAAGGAAGTTTGAGTCCTTACGAGCGGTTTTAATGAGGTCCTTGCAGTGTTCAATTCGATACATTTTTTGGTCGTCGGTCAACTTGTCGGAAAAATATAAAGAATTCAGACTCCCTCTGGTAATGTGTTTCTTAGACTACTCTTAAGCTTTTGACTGTGTTGAGCATGTGAAACTGTGGGAAGTAATGAAAAGAATGGGTTTTCCTCAACACACTATCAGGTTGATAGCCAACTTGTATAAGGAGCAAGAAGCCACAGTAAGAACAGGTGTTGGATTGACTGATTTGCTTCAAGTTGGAAAAGGAGTTAGACAAGGATGTTTACTTTCTCCTCACTTGTTTAGTATATATGCAGAGGACATCATGCGTGAAGCATTGGATGAGCTCAGGACAGGAATTACGATAGGAGGTAGATTGATCAGTAATCTGAGGTACGCTGATGATACAGTACTCCTTTGTAATGACATGGAAGAACTAGGACTAATTCTTGACAAAGTTAACAAGATCAGTAATAACAGAGGACTTCAACTCAATTCTAGCAAGACAAAGATCATGGTTCTCAAAGGAAAAACAAACAGAGAAGCTCTTGAGAAACAAGTGTATCTTAATGGAGAAAGAATTGAGGAAGTCAGCAAGTTTGAGTACCTGGGATCCATTATTAATGTGAAGAATTGCTGTTCAGAAGATGCCAGAAAAAGGTTAGGAATGGCTAAAACAAGTCAGAGACCTGTCTAAAATCTGGAAGGATGGATCTATCTCCATGGGAACAAAGTTGAGTATTTTAGATGTAGTTGTTTTTCCAACAGTGACTTATGGATGCGAGACTTGAAACCTAAAGAAGTCAGATAAGAAACAGATATCTGATTTTGAGATGTGGTGTTACAGAAGGCTGTTGAGGATATCATATACTGAAAGGCGTACAAATGAATGAGTGTTAGAAAAGATTAGTAGAACTTTAATGCTCCTTAAGGATATTGACAGAAGAAAGTTAAAATATTTTGGACACATAGAAAGGATGGAAGGAGGACTTCTCAGAACAGTAATAGAAGGTAAAGTTCCTGGAAAAAGAGGCAGAGGTAGACCATCAATGAGATGGATGGATGGCGTGTGTGGAGTGAATGATCTTCAGAGAGTTGAGGCTGCCAGAAAAGCAAACAACAGGACTACATGGCGAGGCCTGGTGTGAGACATCACCGAGCATCGGAGTGACCATACGGCATCTGTAGATGCCCTGTGAACATAGAGAGAATCAACTTGTGGAGAACAAATCGCGAATTCAATTCAAGAAAGCCCAAACTCTCGATCCAAATGTTGTGCACAGTTCATTTTCATCATGCGTATCAAGGATTTAGGCCTATTCCGGCCTTAGAAGTCATCGTTTAAGAGGACGTCCTGGTTTTCTTTTTCCTAATGGCTTGTACTTTAAGGCTTCTTTTGGTAATCTTTCTGTTTTCATTCTTTGAACGTGTTCCATCCATTTATATTTATATTTTTTAATTTTTTCTATTACTGGATCTTGGTTTAACTCTTTCATAATTTCTTCATTTCTTTTGTGATCAAATAAGGTATACTTTGCAATTTTTCTCATAAACTTCATTTCTGCTGTTGTTAATCTTTGTTTGTCTTTTTGTTTTATTGTCCAGAGTTCGCTTCCATACATTAAGACTGGTCTTCAATCAATCTCATGGACGATTTCGGGTTTTCTTTGATTTCTTTTGTGATCAAATCACGCACTTGAAATCACGCACTTTTTGCATGTTAACTTTGCTCACTCCAGTTTTTGGACGGCCCTGCTTTTCGTCGTCCTCAAGCATCTCACGACCACTTTGAAATCGCTTAACCACGCTACCGGGCAAGACGTCAAGATTATCATGGATGCGAAGTGCATATTAAAATTGTAATACTATCGATATTACATTGAAATATATGATGGATACGAAGCGTTTGCGGGTGTATTTGACCATAATGGCCGGTATAAACTACTCGTAAACTTGAGTACGAGATAAGCATTTATCACCGTATGCTTTTTGAAGCACTTGATGCGTTTCAGTAAAACTTTTACCAAGTTTAACACAAAAGTCAATCACAGCTGTCTGTTTGAAACTCATTTTCGGACCGTTCGTCAAAACACAACACACTGTCACTCTTGGCACTATAACTCGGCTTCTAATGAAACAAATGTCATAAACAGTTGGCTCAACACTAATGAAGGTTGCTGCTTTCTATAACAAAAATATAAAACAGGTGGCGCCACTAGTTTCTTCTATTTTCGAAAAGTTCGGTTTCCTTTTGGACAGAGGGTGTAGAGTTATTGTTGAAAATTTTTCTCTGCATTCTTGATGACATAGTTATCGATTCTGTGGGTGTGAGGTCGAAACAGTAATTCAAAGTTATTAAAAATAGTACATAATCAAACACTCAATTATTTCAGTTACAAGAGTCCTTCCAAAAAAGTGAGTGGTAAGTGCTAATCTACTCACTCTTGACATACTTTTAAAACTGAAGGGTGTTGTTATAGCAACCAAGTTTTGATATCTGCTCTCAAACTGAAATGAAATGTAACAGTGAAGCGAAATATAAAAAAAACTGGTTCACTGTTATATGAAGGATTTAAACGTGGTTAGCTGATTATGAATGAAACCAGTTTCTTATTGCTGGAAAGACACAAAAACTGCCTACATTTGGAGACCATCGGTGAAAATTAGAAAAGCGGTCAGAAGATCACAAGGGAAGACATTGGATGCAATGGAAATTTACTCATCTAACTAACGGATATAAAAACAGATTTCAGTAAGTAAATTCCCATTGTATCCAAAATCTGCCTATCTGATCAGATGAATGTTACCGTGAATGCTATCCATGTCGATTTTTTTTTGTCATTCGTTTAACAAAAATGGAAGAATAAGCATGCAAAGTTGAATCTAAACTTGACAGTAGTATGTTTTTCTCTCTGATTATTTCCAATGATAAGCTCAACATCTAGGATATTTTCGCACATTTTAAAGGAAAGTCTGGCATTTCTGACATTCACAAAGGTGTTTAAGTAAATAAGTTTTGGAAAAAACATGACAAATATAGGAATGAAAAGTCCGCGAATATAAAAATTTACATATAACTCTTTTGTGTAAATATAAAGATAATTAAACTATGTAATAGTTTGACTTTAATTAATTTAAAGTCAAACTCTTTACGTTTAAGTTAAGAGTTTTTCTAATGACTTTAAATGCATTTATTTACCAGGAGGGCAACCTTCTTCACATTGTTTGCCCTGTATACCAGGGGGACAAGTACAGTCTCCATTGACTGGGTCGCATGTTCCTCCATTTTGACACTTACATGTTTTGCTGCAGCCATGACCAAATTTGCCCTACAGTAAATAAACAGTTTAGTTAGAGCAAACAAATTAAATAAATAAATTAACTATATTTTATTATCTATTATTTAATTATCTACTTATACGAAGGTGGTCTGAAAAGTTCTTGGTCGCGACCGTAGATGACAACACCATCGACAAGATTTGTTTTCTACGTTGGTATATCTGTCATGAGCATTCATGTGAAATTACAAGTCATTCTATCAAGTAGTTTGTTTTATGCAGCTGTCTGAAGCAAAAGTGTTGTCAGTATCCCTTGAAATGGATAAAATTGACGTGCGGTTATAAAATTCTTTGTAAAAGAAGGTTTAACGCCTAAAGAAATTCATTCGAAGTTCATAAACGTTTATGGGCACTCTTCTCCTTCATTTTCGACAATTAAGAAATGAGCTACCCAGTTTAAACGTGGCTGTATCAGCCTTGAAGATGATCCACGTGAAGGACGTCCAAAAAGTATAACAACATCAGAAATCAATGATCAAGTGCACGATAATTGGATGACCGGGGAGTCAAAGTGCGTGAAATTGCTGAGCCTATAGGCATTTCAAAATAACGTGCAGGACATATTTTGCTTGAAGAATTGCAAATGAAAAAGCTTTGCGCAAGATGGGTGTTGTACTTGCTCACAGCAGATCAAAAAAAAAACGCAATTGCATGAAAATCTCTGAACAGTGCTTGGAGCGTTTTAACAAGAATAAAACTGATTTTGTGCGTCGATTTATTACTATGGATGAGACTTGGATTCATCATTACACACCAGAATCCAAACAGGTCAAAACAGTGGACAGAAGCCGGTTGTTCACGCCAAAGAGACAAAGTCGGTTCCATCAACAGGAAAGGTCATGGCATCGGTGTTTTGGGATGCTAAAGGCATTTTGTTTATTAATTATCTTAAAGGTAAAACAATAACTGGGGAATATTATTCCGCTCTTTTAACCAGACTAGACGAAAAAACTCGTGAGAAAATATCCGTTTTGAAGAAGAAAAAATCATCTTTCATAAGGACAACGTACCTGCCCACTAAGGTGTTTTGGCAATGGGAAAATTAAGGGATCTGCACTATGAATTGTTGGAACATCCACCCTATTCCCAGACTTGGCTCCCTCTGATTTCTATCTCTTCCCAAAACTAAACGTTTTCCTCGCTGGTGAGCGTTTTTCTTCGAATCAAGAGAGGGATTGCAGCTGTAGAGGGGTATTTTGCAGATCTTACTGAGAACCACTACATGGACAAGATAATGGCACTGGAGCATCGCTGGACTAAAATGTATTAGTCTTAAGGGAGATTATGTTGAAAAATAAAAATAATTTTGAAATTATAAATTCGTTTTTACATTGTTATGCCAAGAACGTTTCAGACCATCTCATATATACAGTATATATATATATATACACACACACAAATGTTGGCCCATCCTTCTCTCCAGTAGGAGGAAGTCTTCCTTACTAATGAGAGAGAGAGAGAGAGATCAGAGGCTCACTATATGACCAGTCAACCCAAGCTTTCTCGCCAGTTAGGTATTTTTGATGACGAATAGGTGAGCTCTCTTTGCAATAAATCAGAGCTCAGCATGAATATGATATATCACAACTAGTGCAATGATTCATGTAGAATTCAACATGAATTTAATAATACATGACTGGCTAGACCTGTGTCTGAATAATATGACACCTTCTAATTATTGTATAATATTACATTCTAATTACTCCATTATGGTACATTCTAATTCTAATCACACTAAAAACACCTGGCACTACACACACAAACATTTTGCATATATATATATGTAAATAAGAATTTTTTTTCCTTGGGAATAATGTATATTAGGGTTACCAAGTAATTTTATAAACTTGGTTAATTAACTCCTAATCCCAAGTAAGCAAAACAGTTAAGTTTGCGCCTGAACGTAGTTCAAGTCTAAAGGTGGTGCACACCAGGGCAACTCATTGTAAAGGTGGATAAGGCTCTAATCACTATTCTTAGTATTTTCCATAATGTAAAGCACATCTCACTAAGATATGTATACTGCAATACATTATGGGTGGGGTCACTACCCAGACTGGTTTCAACCTTTTTTAGCCGTATACATATCTTAGTCAAATGTGCTTTACATTATGGAAAATACTAAGAATAGTGATCAGATCTTTACCCACCTTTACAATGAGTTGCCCTGGCGTTGCACCACCTTTAGACTTGAACTACGTTTCAGGCGCAAACTTAACTGTTTGCTTACTTGGGATTAGGAGTTAAATAACCAAGTTTATAAAATTACTTGGTAACCCTAATATATATATATATATACACACACACACAAATAAAAGGTACTGTCTCTGATCGTAAAAAGAACGATAAGAACATTATCTCTTCAGAAAAAAGAAATTGCATTACTCCTAATGCATCGCATAGATTCAGATTACAACATATACAAATTATTATCTATAAATAGAACGTGTCGATTTATAAATAGAACACAGGTGATCGTGCTTTGGCAAGAATCTAGTTGAGTTAGAAGTGAAAGTGATTGTGATTTTAAAATTACTAAGAATTTCTAGGAAATGTAGATGTCATTATAGATAATGGATGCTCTTTGATTATCAGAAAGATCTGGGTTTGAATACCAGACGAACACACGCGATACACAACATAGAAGACAATGCAAATAGGATTAACTGGCCTGTCATAAATACTGCACGCCCACAGATGAGAGACCCTTCGAAACTTGTGCGCATGTCAGAAGAAGGAGAATGCATTCCGATAATAGGGTAATCAATCCGTCATGTGGGATGAGTCGTTTATTATTACACGTTGGAAAATTAACTTTTCTTTTATGAACATTGTAGTTTTTAAAGTGGTAACTATTTTGCTTACATAACAGTTGGAAAATTTTACGTATAAAGCAGTTGATTTCGCTTGTTGGTGACCAGTTCGTACATGCTTTATTTTTTGTCCTCCCCTTCAGCATGAATTGACTATTCTTGGCAATCTGCCAGACCGGGTTCTATGAACTGTCAGTTCCAAGAAGTTTTTCGGCTGTGAATACTATTGAGCCTAACACGAAAGTGAAGTTAAGATGGGAAGAATTTCTAGTAACGTGGTTGCAATAAGTACTAGCAAAAAGGAGAGTTCCCATTGCTAGGACAAGTTCCATTTATAAATAATAATTTGTGTATGGTGTAATCTGAATGTATGCAATGCATTCGGAGTGATGCAATTTCTTTTTTCGGTAGAGATAATTTTCTAATAGTATGTGTTCTTATCGTTCTTTTTATGAACATTGTAAAATGCGTTTTCTCAGAGACGGTGCCGTTTACTCGATATACAGTCCCTGAATTCATGGCCCAAACATTTCGGTGAGTACTACCAGGTGATGGTAGTACTCACCGAAACCAGCAATATTCGTCATAGAATATGCGGCGGCAAACGCAGTGAGGAGTCGGAAATGAAGGACAGACAACACAGGTTTCCAGAGTTACATTTATTGGAGATAATTACAACAAATGCTCCAAGTCTGCCCACCAACATTGATACTCGCGGCACAACGGCGGAGTAGTGATTGGCGTACCTGCTCGTAAACACCGGACTTGTCGCGCACATCGCCGGCTGCGACGGACAGTCGGGCGTCTGCGCTCCCTACCGGCACCGGGCTGCGTTTGCGGCCGCATATTATATTATTCTATGACGATTATTGGTGGTTTCGGTGAGTACTACCATCCCCTCACGTTTGGGCCATGAATTCAGGGACACCCTGTAAATACAAAATGTGTGTGTGTGTGTGTGTGTGTGTGTGTGTGTGTGTGTGTGTGTGTGTGTGTGTGTGTGTGTGTGTGTGTGTGTGTGTGTGTGTGTGTGTGTGTGGTAGAGTGGGTAGATTTTGTAGCTTATAAATGTGATCAGTGGTTTTTCCGAAAGTTATTTTGATCATGCATGCGAATGATTGTACAACAATCAAATGGACAGATCGGGCACTCGGAGAAAATGTCTGCGCCTTCTGTTTGAATTTAAATTATCCATTCTTAAGGCCACAATATGCTGAAGAAATGGAATATTATCAAACATTATACGGAAATATTCATGTCTAAAGTAAATACTAAGTGTTAAGCTCCGACTCTCCATGGAAAAACTGGTTACCTTATCATTGCGCAGATTCTACACAATCTGTAATTGGAAAAGCGACCAACCACAAGCATTCGCATAATTGTGCATTTCTATGTTAGGAGTTGCAAGCGATGCATTTTCGTGGGAAGGGTTCAGTATACAAAGCTTGCTTTTTATTCAACGACATTCGATATACATTATTTACTGGAAACCACCTTCGTATAACCTTCCCTTCTGTGCATATTGGAAGCAGACACCAAGGCATATTTAGAGCAATGGATTCTATATCGTGCGTCATAGGAAATTAGCACCCATAGGAAATTAATTCAGTAACAAATGGGTCCATTAAGACAGTGGTTAAACACAACAGGTGAAAATGAGATTGACAAAATGCCTCAATTAGGAATGTGATCACCCCTGACATCAATACAGCGCTCTCGACAATGTTTCATACTGTTTATAATAATGTATGGTGTCAAGGGGCTTAGTTGACAACAACAACCATTGCTCCTGCAAAGCCTTTTCTTAACGATTTTGGTTCACGAGCTTCGTTCGATGAGGACGAGTATTATCGTCCTGTAAGTTAAATGTCTCCTCTATGAAGATACATTTAACTTACAGGACGCACCAGCATAAAGACGAACATATGGATCCAGGACCTCGACCTATAAGTTGCAGCATTCATAGTTCTCCCAGGAAGCCCATATAGATTTGTACGTCCATTCAACGAGTCGCCTCCCCAAACTATCACACTACCTCCATCATAAATGTTCTTTTCACGGATATCAGAGGAGTTAGGTGTCCCTGGTTCTCTCCAGATCACAGCACGCCTGGTATCGCTTTGTGGATACAATCAGGACTCGTCTGTAAACAATACGGATCCCATTGATCTTGGGTCAAGTTGGAACTTGGCCTATTTCAAACATTCTCTCCTGTGGCGTAGGGATAGGGGCACGCAGACTACCGGTCATCTAGCATACTGACCACCTTCGTAAAACCTTCTGAGCACACATTGGGTCAGATCATAGCTTATTCGGGGTAGCACTGTTATTTCGAAGAGCAGGAAATCTGACATATCTATCACCCACTGAGGCTGTAGCCCGTGGTCTTCCTTCATTGCATCTCTGGGATGCTGTTTGTGATTGTCGGAATTGATTCCACAGTCTCTGAACCAAGGAACTACTCCCATGCAACAATCTGGCTACCTCCGCTTGACTTTGGCTGGCCTATAGAATTCATCGCTTTAAGAATGTCCTGCAGTGACATCCAAGAATTTTGCTATTACAAAATATCTCACTCTAGAAACGATGTGGAAAACCACCGCAAAATGCATGATTTTATGCCGCGGATCATTTGCTTATACGGCTAACAGCGCCACTCATTTGTGTACGATAATCATACTTGACGTCACATTTTACATAAAATGTACCTGAATTTCATATAATTTTCATCCCCCCCCACCGAGTTATCGCGATTATTCTCTTTGCTCCTTTATCTGTGGAAACCAGTGTACTCACCAATGTGGCTAGCAGTACGTCACACACACGCTGCATGTATATATATATATATATATATATATATATATATATATATATATATATATATATATATATATATATATATATATATATATATATATATATATATATATATATATATATTATCATTCATATTTACTTGGTAGATGTTTGAATGACCATACACCGAGAATGAAAAAGAAATAGTTTAGTGTTAAGATACTACTAGTTTCGTTGAATAAATCAACTTCTTCAGGTATCACAGGCAAATAATTATATAAAATAACAGAGACATGATAAAATTACATCAACAGATCTAGTATAAAACACAATAGTACATTTTAAAACAGGAATGCGTGCTGGAGATCAATTGAAGTTAACTACGTGCGTGAGCTTTCACAAGTGCGCTAATACTAGACAGTGGCAATGTGTGCGTCAGAAAGAGTGTAGATGCTGTTGTTAATATGGGATGAATCGAGGGATATTTCTCTAGACTCGATAATCTTTCTTTCGAGTTCATCATAACACACATGGATATCAGAATTTTGCGGCCAGTCTACGAGGTGTTGACGGCCTTCATCCGAGTTGATAGAGAAGAGAACGTGGCTAGAGAGAGCGCTGGCTCTGGTCCTATTGTAGGATATGTCTCTTTGGTGTACTTCCATAAGTAAAAGGATGGATTTAGCTGTCTGGCCATAATATGGTTTGCCACATTCACACAAAATCCTGTAGACTCCTGGATACTGAATAGGAAGATGTTTCACATTAGATCTACTTAGTATGGAGCGAAGTTTCGGAAACGTAGTGAAGCAAGTTCTAATGTTCAATTTCTTAAGAATTATTGCCAGTTTTGGGGAGAGAGAGAGCTGATGTACGGCTACGATATAAAAACTCTTGTGGGAGAAGAATATTCAATAGCAGTTGAGCGATGGAAAGAGAAAAATTTATCAATCTTTTTAATAGAGAAACCATTGTTGACAAAAGTCCTTTTTAATAAATGGAGTTCATTTTCAATTTCTGTTTCATCTGTTAGTAAAGATCTGTCTCAATGTGCCAGGGTTGAAATAATACCAAATTTTTGCAGAGGGTAGTGATAGGAAGAAGCATGAAGGTATCTGTCTGTGTGTGTGGGTTTTCTAAAAATGGCGATTTTGATATTTTCAGCGCATCTCGTAAGTTTTAAGTCCAGAAAGGGGAGACAGTCGTTGGATTCCAGTTCGTAGGTAAAATTGATTTTCTCATGAAACTTGTTGAGGTGGTCTAGAAAAAAATTGAGGCTGTTGACACTGTGTTCCCAGATGAGGAATACATCGTCTATATAACGATACCATATTTTGGGTTTAAGAGTCGAGGAATTAATTGCTTTTTCTTCAAAATCTTTAAGAAATATGTCAGCAAGAATCGGAGAGAGCGGACTGCCCATAGCCAATCCTGAGTTCTGTTTGCAAATCTTGTTTTCGAATTTGAAGTATCCTGAATTTACACAGTGATAAAGTAAGGAAAAAATTTCTTGGATAGTTTGTTCTGGAGAAGATGAAGGACTTCTTGAGTAAATACATTCGTGTATCTACTTAAGAAGATATACGAATCTTCTTGAGTAAATACACAGAATCTACGTGAAGAGAGAAATTGAAACTTGCCATTAAATCTGATTTGTTGAGTTTGATGTCTTTGATTTTGGACACAAAATCAGCTGAATTTTTTATATGAGAAAAAGGAACTTCCAGATAGGTTTTTTTAAAACGGATTTCAAGAGAGGTCTTATTAGAGAAATAAGCAGCTAGACTAAGTTTGGTATCAAATTAAATGAAAAATCAGCATCCTTATTACCAAACCAAGAAGCAAACCTTCTTCGTATGGAAGCTATATTCACCATAAATCATACAAGACCGCCATCTGACAACATGCTGATTCTGAAAGATCAGCTATAAAAAACTTAAGAAATAATATTGACATAATTATTCTCCCTGCAGACAAAGGGAATGCTACTGTCATCTTAAACAAATCTGATTACTACCATAACAAAATTTTGGAACTACTAAACACTGACACTCTCATAGTGACACTTCAAAAGAACTGCACAATAGAACCAACAATTTATTGAAAATCACCTCAGAGTTATCAAGAAACATCCGTCTTTCCCTATTAGGTCGATTCATCCGCTAATCTCACGATTAGCGGATGAATTACATGGACTCCCAAAGGTCCATAAATTAAACTCTACACTCAGACCAATCGTTGAAGGCATAAACTCCCCTACTTACAACCTATCTAAATACGCATCCTTTTTAAAAAACCTATCTGGAAGTTCCTTTTCTCATATAAAAAATTCAGCTGATTTTGTGTCCAAAATCAAAGACATCAAACTTAACATGCTGATATTATATATATATATATATATTAAATTAATATATAAATATAATAAATTAACAATCATCCAATTTTTTTGTTTGTTTCTGAAGATTTTAAAGGTTAATATATACGCATAAACAAATTTCTTCCATCTTTATCATAAGTGTGCGTGGACAAAATTGTTTTTAATTCTGTTTTCGCAAGATAAATAGCTTTTTCATGAACAAAAGAGATACATTTTAAAGAATTTCTTGGCTTTTGCTTTCGCAAATCAATAACTTCTCCTTACCTGAGGACACGTTTCGTTGCAAAGTAATCCTTGGAAACCTGGTAGACAAGTACATGCTGTAGTGCGAGCGTTGCAGAGGCCCCCGTTTTGGCAGTCGCTGCAAGTGAACTTACAGCGAGGGCCGAAAGTTCCTCTACCACATGCTGTAAAAAACAAAAGAGTTCGAAAAATAATTAAATAAATAAACTCTTCTAGTAAAAGCATGTTATAACTGATACGATACGAAGGAACTGTCTTTTATGCATAAAATATGTTACAGAAGATCTAAAGCTATTGTCTTTAATATGATAAAAAGATCTTTACATCCACGCTCATATACAGAATATCAATACAATTTGTTGGCAACAAAGGTAAAGTGATAAACTCTATTTAAAATACTTAAATACGACGTTGTAAAAAACTATCTTTAGTATTGTACAACTGGTCGAAATTTGTATATCATACTTAATAATTTGGAAGTTTAATTGCTGAATTGTAGATAGGGCCAATAAACTTTATAACATAAGATTCACTACGTTAGATAATAATTAATATTTTATATGTATATATATATATATATTTATTTATTTATTTTATGTTTTATAGTTCGATGTTACTACATTAATTTATTCTTCAGTGTGATTTTTGAGAATAGTATCAAAATGTCCTCTTACCATGTCTGCGATCCGGTCCTTCCAGAGCAAGATACTGATTAAATTCTTGATCCAATAGAGGCACCACGGTTGGTGGTGTTGTTTGAAATCGTAATCTTGGATAAGCATGAAGAACTTGAATATCGGACCTTCCTCGTAGCCTATCGTGCTGATATTGGTGTCGGGAGGGAACTGCAAATAAAATAAATAAATAAATAAAACATTTTAATTATTGAAAAATATTAAATAGTCACCTGAGTGGTTGTGATTGACTATAGTATTAATTTTTATGGGAATATGGGAATAATGTCACCGCCAACCGTTGTAAACCGATCACATATTAATACTGTGTGTGTGTGTGTGTGTGTGTGTGTGTGTGTGTGTGTGTGTGTGTGTGTGTGTGTGTGTGTGTGTGTGTGTGTGTGTGTGTGTGTGAGTTAAGCATTGTGCGATCAAGAAATCCTGCGACACAAATTTTCAAACCACTTCAGGCCTCAATAAGCAAGTTTCACTCCAGCAATGAAATTTATTGGCCACTTAAAGATATTTAAAACTGTACATGCCGCCGCGGGATTCGAGCCTACTATTGAATGAATATTTGAAGAGTTGTCTATCAGACATGTAAACTGGTGGTCTCATCTTTTCTTTAACTAATTGAATTATTACATTCAAATTTCAGATTACTTTATTTTATTAGTTATTTTATTAGTTATTTATAAAACATTATTTAAGTAATAATAATTGAATACATTTGTAATATATTTTATGAACAGTCGCAAACATGACAAGTTGTTAAACCTATATTAAATTAATAGATTTGGTGTATTGGGGGTGAGGTAGAAAGTCGAAAATAAACTTGTTAATATCATATTTTGCCATCATCTCTTATATAATTCTCCCCTCTCTCTCCCTCCCTCCCTCCCTCCCTCCCTCCCTCCCTCTGTGTGTGTGTGTGTGTGTGTGTGTGTGCGCGTGTTCTGTTTGGTGCTTAGCCAGCTGGTGAAGTGATGTGTTTTTGAGGAATAGAAGAAGCATAGAAATTTTTATTTTGAGGACTATATTTAATGAAAATCACTTCTAGTTTCAAAAATTAATATCCTGTCTGTTAGGCTTGTCTTCTCTTATGGACGTCATCACGGACGAAATGCTCACGTCATGCAGCTGGAGGTACAGTCGTATTGTTTATTTGGAGAGATGTATTCTGGACAGCGAAACTCCTTTATAGGAGGCTTTGGAATTAAAGATGAGCAAGTAAGTCTCATAAAAAGGCTACGGTTTTTATGCTTCTGTAAACTCCCAATTTATTATCGAATTATAAGTGAGTCGACTAACATGCCATCACACCCTTAGTTGCTTTCATGTGTTAAACTGCAGCCAACTCATGAACTTTGTAAGTTTGCTGCTTTTATAACTTCATGAAAGTCCAGCCACTCACAATGAATATACGATTACTGCGAAATTCGAGATTGATATGGTCACTTCATAATAGTTGAAGAAAGAGCTTAGAAGGCTGAATTTGGCGTTGTAAAGTTAGGGACGGAGAGTATTATAAATCAATCACTATTTCATAGACAAATAATTGAATTTATATTGAAACTTAAAAGTTTACAACTTGACTGGAGCGATTATGACAAAAAGGTCATACGCGCTTGGCATTGAAAAAGAAAGAGACACAAACTCATGCCAGGAGCTTGCTTGATCGCCTTTTATTAGTGCTTTTCTTAAGGTTTCAACCAGACATCATGGATAATGGGGGTTATGGATTAATATGATAATTTTATATCCCCGGAGATACCATCTATGTCTGCGATCAAGTTACCGTAGCTTCAAATAAAGTTGATTAACGGGACGATAAAGATAGTTAACCCCCATATTTACAGTGTACCATGTCCGTCAGCGAGTATTTTCTGCCTGGTTTGTGTATTTCGAGGGACGAAATACTATCTCATCTCTGTATCGGACCAGTTAACTCACCTCTAGTTGAAAAGTCCGACTAAATGTTCCTCACACACACAAATGGGATTCGAAACCAGGTTTATTTTTCGACCAAAACGCATTGCTGATACGCGCTGAGCCAGCTGGGATCAAATCGAAATGATTTATGTAATTGTCAGGGTAACGCTGTTATATTATTATTATTATTTTCCACGGAAGTAGGCGCCTCAGAATACTTGATAATAATAGGAGACACCAATAACAATACAGAACAATACCTAGACCTCTTATCGGCATATAACATAACCCCATCCATACAGTCGTATACACGAGAAGAGATAGTCGGAAACACAACAACCTCATCATGCATTGATCATATAAATATAAGGGTCCCTCCAAACAGCCACACAGCAGCCGTCATAACATGCAAAATGGCAGACCATTATTTCACAGCACTACAGTTACACACTGAACCAGAACCCATAACACTCACTGAGACTACAAAACAGTATTATAGCATTCTAAACGAAACAATAGTAAACGATGAAATCAGAAAAACAGACTGGATGCAGATAGCATCTTTAGACTCTGTTGAAGCTGTATATAATAATCTTAAACGTGCATTTAACAAAATATATAACAAAGCATTAACAAAAATAAAAATACGTCCCCAAACGAAACAAAATCCATGGATAACAGACAACATATTAACAGGCATACAAACAAAAGATGTCCTATGGAAATAACTTAAGAAGTCGCCAAACAATATCGCTTTAAAAGCTGAATACAAAAGAAAACGAAATCTCCTAATAACACAGATTACAACGGCAAAAAGAAACTATTACAGCAACAAATTAACAACAGCTCAGAATGACATAAAGGAAACCTGGCACCTGATTAATGAAATGCTGGACAATATACACAGAACCACTGCCCCAGAAACAATAAAACACAGCTTTACCTGCGACCCCAAATCTCTCAAACAGTTGGCAAACAACTTTAATCAGCACTTCGTGAACTCTGTCCAAAAACTACAAGAAACAACCTTTCCTCACACAAACGAACATTCTCCACTAGGTCCACGAGCAACCCAGTCGATGTGGGGAACCACATCGACTGGGTTGCTTAACAAAAGAAGAACTATCACTGGCAATTCAACAAATTAACCCTAACAAAGGACTGGGGATAGACGGAATCAGACCAAAAGACATCAAGAAACACTCAACCAACCTACTTCCAGTTATACAAAAACTGTTAAATAAAATCTTCGAAACGGGAACATACCTGAAACACTGAAGACTGCATTAATCACACCCATACACAAACAGGGAAAAAGAAACATTATAAGTAATTACAGACACATCGCCACGTTGTCTGCAATCAACCAAATGCTGGAGCGCATCGTGCATCACAAACTCTCCACATACGTTGAAAAATTTCAAATCATACCCAAAACACAATATGGCTTTCAAAAAAATAAAGGAACAGCAACACTCCTGGAAGATTTCACAGACCTAATAAACGCTTCATTGGATAAAAACAGAATAATATTAGTGGTATTCATTGACCTAACAAAAGCATTTGACACACTAACACACAAAACCTTGTTAACGAAACTAACGCATATCGGAATTGGAGGTCGTCTGCTCCAGTGGTTTAAAGCATACATGAAAAACAGAAAGCACACCACACGTATAGGATCAGCGTACAGCAAAGAGGTATATTTAACTTGTGGAGTACCGCAAAGAGCTGTCCTATCTCCCATTCTATTTAACATATACACACACGACATAAGCCACCTTTCGCTAAAAAGTAAAATTTTCCAGTACGCAGACGACACGGCCATAGTATCCATTCACAACAACGCAAATATCGCTTACACAAATATGCAACACGACATCAATCAAATTTCGAAGTGGTTAACCGAAAACGGCATATATATATATATATATATATATATATATATATATATATATAAACCTGGAAAAAACAAAGCTAATGATATTCAAAAAACCCCAAACCCTGTCCATAGAAACTAAATATCTCACTATCCGACATTCATCCTCCTATACACAAAGCGCAGAACCTAAAACACCATTATAAGAACACAAACAAACAAACAAACAAACACACCATGTCTAAATCCAACCATACTTGCAAATAAAATTAAAAAAAGTTGAACTCTAATAGCAGTTGAAGTCTTCCAAGCACGTACCAACAAACAGTAAAATCAACACCTGACTTGCGACCAGTATAGAAACATAACTATGAAACCACCGCCATCTATTCTATTATTAGTATCTGTTATTCACAATTGTAATGTGTTATAAATATTATATATATATATACACACACGTGTATATATAATTATTACTGTATCTATGTATGCAATTTATCTGAGATATAATAAAATGTTA
Organism: Typopeltis vanoorti; assembly: GCF_054136105.1. NCBI lineage: Eukaryota > Metazoa > Arthropoda > Arachnida > Uropygi > Thelyphonidae > Typopeltis > Typopeltis vanoorti. The sequence goes on from NC_143549.1 coordinate 142,514,704, forward strand.
AAAAATATATATTATTATTGTTATTATTATTAACAATCGTTACCTCCATGGAATCCAAGAACTCGTCATGTGAGAACCTCAACCCTACCAACTTGCTAAACGTATTACTGAAAAACTGTCTCATTACTCTCTACTCTCTTTTTTTCTCCGTAGAAGCCAGGTCACCATATCCGCTCACAACGGTCTAGACCCGGTCTTATCAATGCCATGAAATCGCATCGCTGCCGTAGACTATGGGGGCACTAATTTTCAAGCATTAGGAAATGAATAAAACATGCTGTGTGCATTTCTTTTTAGTTTCCGTTTCTTCAATATCTTATGATTTTTTGGATTATTCTATCGATATAATACTCGATTCCTAGTTCATTTTCATTAAAACAGCATTTAACTTTTTATTGTTTGCTTACGTTATGAGTATGAACAACGCTAATAAATGCATAATGTTTATAGCAAAATCGTTAATATTGTAACAAAAAACGTACCTATAGCATCACAGTTCTTCTTATCTGCAGTAAGCCTATATCCTTCCTGACAGGTACATTTATAAGACCCATCTGTGTTTTCGCAAGTCTGTTCGCACCCTCCATTTTCTCTTAGGCACTCGTCGATATCTATAAACGACAAAAGCCATCATCTCAGATAATTCTTGAGAGTTACTTATTCGTTCTATTTTATGAATTTTGGAATTCGTATTGCTTTAAACTTAAATTTACTTACCGTTGCAGGTAATACCATCTCTATCTAGGGTGTAGCCATGTCTACACGCACAGGAATATCCTCCTGGACTGTTGTTACAATCCTGTTTACATTGAGAAAGTCCTCTTCTGCATTCATCGACATCTGCAATGGAAATGAAATATCCGTGTTTAGTAATCAAACATACGACCTCGAGCATTTTTTAGAACACTGTGTTGGCTAGAATTTCAATCGAGAGCTTAAAGTTCTATCTTCTAGGATCTTGATATTATTATTATTATTTGGCAATTTTCCGAGACGATATGTATGAAACATAACTAATACATCATGTCAGAGAACATATGATCCCACAAATGCAATAAAATACAAGAGAATCAATTCAATTTTTGCTTTGTTTTATATTGCAATTTACTGTTTTTTTTTAATTCTTTGATTTTTGTATGGTTTTTATTTATTTTTTTAATTGCTTGTCGTTTAGTTTTTTTTTTTCATTTGTTAGCTTTAAATTCCAGAATTAATTACACTAGAGGAGTATAATATAACATTTTATATGCCCCGCGTAGATCGCAGTTAAATAATATGCGAAATTATGATTACATTTATTTTATTCAAATTAACGACTTCTAATTGAATATCAGAAATAGAATCTAAATCCGAGTTATCGTTTTAGTGATGTAAAAATTTGAGAAGCGATGTTGATAAATCAATTAGCTTGATGGAAATGAACGTGACATCAGCATACTAGCTGTTATATCAATCCGCAATTGATTTAATGCAAGTAATTCTCAACCAGGGTGGCTGACCCCCTATAACCCTCGTGCTCATATCAAGGTTCCCCGAGATATCGATTTGTAATGGTAAAATGCAATTATTTATCAATGAACTGTTTGGTGTATGTTGACCGAATAGTTAACGTATCCATTTTACAACTAACATACTGCAATACTGCGAATTCGAATCCTGCAGTGGATATGGGCGTTTGTGAATGCCTCGAAGCGGGAGATGAATTTCATAGTCGGTGTGAAACCACCCCGTTTATCAGAGGCCTGAAATGGTTTGATAGAGTTTCATGTTTGGTATATAGAACAGGGTTTACGAACCATGTAAAAAATAAAAATAAAAAATACCAAAAATTATAAAACAACAGCAGATGATAAAAAAATTTCCTAAAGAAGTTGACGGTAGTGAAATGATATAGATTTATAAACTTTCGGTGGGCGGAAAACATAAAATTGTTACCAAACAGTTTCCAAGTATTTTCGAGATGTGCACTTTTCCACTACTTACCTTGTGAGTGGAATTTTTCAGCACTAACAAATATAACTTCTACTACTCGGTGACTTTTTCCAGCAGCAAGAATAGCCACTTTTTCATGAGCCTGCCTAATTAACTCTTCAGGTTAAAATGCATTATAAAATGTCCATGCCTCTTAAAAGTGATGGTCAGTTAGGCAGTCTTACGAAAGTGGTGGTTGTTTTTTCCTTCTAGAAGTTTGATGTTTACCACCTGTAAAAGTGGTTCTGAACTGAATCTTCCCAAGCAAACGACACTCACGTTAATTCGTCCGACAACAGTGTAACTCACCGATGGTCAGCGTGTCTATTCGGATACCACTCTGCTTCGCTGACAACAATGACAGGAAGATTTTAAACACAAAAGAAAGGAAGAAGGAACTTTTAGAACTATTTTTATTTTCATAAGAAAAAATCACTCATTGTACATATTGTCTTCTAATTAAAAAAAATAAGGCAAATATAAAGAAATATTAATTTTTGAATAAGAAAAGCAGAGAAACCTTCGGGGAAAGAGCTGTACAAAACAAAATAAACAAAAATTAAGCGAATTTTACTCGGACATCAAGTTGGCTATCACATCTACAGTATTCGTACTCTCAATTTATGCAATCTTACAGATTCAATGCTTTTCTTTCTCCTCTTTTCATTTTCCATTATTATTAGAATTATTATTATTATTATTATTATTATTAGAATTATTATTATTATTATTATTATTATTATTATTATTATTATTATTATTATTATTATAATCCTGAGAACATTTGTATCTTCTGTTTTCGCTCAGATTATAAAATACAGAAAAGAGAGAAGATTTAAAGGAATTTAATTATTTTTAAATTCAATTATTTTTAAGAAAACACAGGAAATGTAGTAAAGTACTGTAAATTTTCTTTGAGTATTAACTAAACACTCTTTTAGAAAACTCGGTTTAAATTTTTAAAAATCACTACACGTGCTTTGAGTAATGGTGTTCGCGAAACATTTCTTCGAGTCATTTTGCCCTTCGATTTAAGAATATTTTTATCTTAAGTTGCTATTTATTTATTATATATGAGTATCTTTCCGAAATCACAGACACTATCCTATTTTCGGTGCCAACTGGAACATTAAAAACTGGGTCACCCCCTCTAGCTTTAGCTTTACGTTACCCCTACCTAAAGACTACGTGCTTATCCGAGGTGTTGTCCAGCAGAAACGGATTTACAGGGGTATGCTCAACTTTCCTCCATATTTCAATTACTAGCTGTCTTATGTAAGAGTGCAGACAGCCAGAAATGATTGATCAGCCGACAATAGTCGGTCAAGCAGAAATTGCGTCTCTGGATTGTAAAGCCATAACGGAGCAAGGTTTCATATAACTTAATTACTTCTAGCGATCAAGTACAACATTTGGTATATAACTTAATTAGCATTCATGTGCGTGATCATTTTCATTGAGTTTTAATGTCTTGCCAGCATCCATGTAGAATACATAATTCATTTTTTTAGTGTATGCAAAAAAGAAGACTAAGTAACATGTTATACGATTTTTTCATTATTTGAAACAACAAAAATCTTATCAAAGAGAACTTTACTGCATTTTGAAGAGAAGTAAGTATATTCGAGAAATATCTTTTGACATAACAGACATTCATCTGCCATATACGACTATCAAGAATAAAAACAGTCAGTTAATTGAAAAAAACGTGGAATTGGTTTCGAAATAATTTTAAAATGTTGCTTTTTTTCTAAGTTGTATTGGTGTCGTATTTTTCTAAGTTTATTGGTGCATGTTCCTAGTATATATTAAAAAATGTGGAAAAAGGAAAAAACGATAAAGACCTCTTCAGTTAAATACTTTAATTATTATCCAAAGAACACCAAAATATCTTCCATTCTGTCTTTATTTACTTGAAAAACTTAATCTATCCTTTGCATAATTTGCTTTAATTCTCTTTATTGTCTATATTTAAAATATACTGCGTAAGTATAATAATACCTCCAGGTAATTCAAGTAATCATGCTAGAGCTTAAACGTTTCTTTGATTGCGTTGTACTTTCTAAGTTAATTTTGCTTATCATAATGGAACTATGGCGTTGAAGATAGTTATTCCTAGTTTTGTTGCATTCCTTTTTTGTCCAGTACATGCTCAAATATGGAAGATGATTTGATTTCGAATTTGAATACGAATATTTCATATAATATTATGAAGTAAAGTATTTCCCTCAACAACATATTCTTGAATAAACAGAAGAAAAAAACATTCTGTTTAAAAGAATAGCTCACACATCAATTTATCAAAACACAGCACTAAGATTATATTTACAAGTATTTTAAGCAATCAGACGCAACCATTCGATTCAGTAACGTTTAAAAATGAGTACACTGTTTCTGAGCAGAATGTTATCTGCCTGAACATAAATAAACATTCTGGGAGTTGTTAAGAAAACGATTAGTTGAACATTTTTAGCGCAGTAAAATAAATTTTAAATGTAAGTTTTCTTTTAGAAAGTAAAAAACAAAATTTCGAACTCATGTAGAAGCTCTGGAAAGATTCCAGCTCCTGCTGAAAACTAATGGCAGGCTTAAAACAAGGGTGTATATAGGGCGGGATGATAGAAGATATTTTAAAGGAAGCAAACAAATTCGTTCTTTTGAAAGTAAGTGGTTGGTAACTTCGTAAGTAAATGATAAAGAAATTTCCATTTACGTAGTCCAACAAGTTGTCAAAGAAAGAGTAGAAAACTTGTGTTACTTTTTATATTTTAAGTTTTATGATTTTATTTAGAAAATGTTATCTAAAACCTTTTATACGAATGAGGAAAACATATAACACACACACATACGCGCTCGCTCTCATGAAGAAATGTAAATAAAAGCTAAATACCATTGCATTTTTTCCCGTCCAAATCCAATTCATAACTCGCATGGCAAGAGCATATGGCTCCGCCTGGACCGTGACGACATTTCTGATGACAACCTCCATTGTTCTCGGCGCAGCTGTTTATAACCTCCATATCGATCCCTGTAAAATTGAGATATAAAGCATTATATAAAATAAAAAAGATGCCCATTCCTCATCAATTGATCAAAATAAAAACAAATATAGTTCCTATATAAATGCGTATGTATTTGGTGTGTCTGAAATAGTTAATACTGAATCCTAGAATGAATATTTTCATTCTAGGATTATATAAAATATTAATATAGAGAATTTATTAATATTATTACGTGACACCTCCGGGGAACCAATGACTCATCGCGGGAGGGCACTCTACTCTACTTCGCTAAATTCATCTCACTCTCTCCACTACTACTACTTAATTCTCCTACTACTCCACTATTACCATCAACGCCATCTACCGCCATTCATTACCAACAACAGTATTTTTTTCTCTGATCGGCCTTCAGAACACACGTAGTGTTTTGAAGGCCGATTTGTCTGTATGTATGTATGCGGGATGAAAAACCCATGTTTGCGGGAGAAAAAACCCTCCTACTTCCATATGAGTTCGGCTAACTCACCTTCAGTTGAACAAACCCATATAAGGATTCCCCTTGTCACCCAAATATTTTCAAATCGAAGGGCGCAATGTTCCGCTGTTCTTCCAATTGGGCTACGGAAGTACTATTGCTAAATGCTCTTGGCATTGCTCTTTTGACAATTGGAACTGTACAAGAAGAATAAAATCACGTCGATAAATCTCACGTTATTGTTCCACTACATCCCTGGCATATTATGTTCCACATGTCTATCTGTCTGTCTGAATTTTAAAACCGATAATACCAAGATATTATCGGATTTTAAAATTCAAGTACTTATCCAAAGGGTTTTGTAAATTGGGAAATTACAGTACGTTTCCTAATAAGCTCCAGTGTACAGCTTTTGCTACCCGATCATACGTTTATAGTCTGTATGAGTAATCTGGTTGCAAGAATTAATTAAGATGGTCCACAGTCTTTATCTCTTGACAGTCGTCATATGTTCTCGCCTTGATTGCATTCGTTTGTAATGCTTGTTCTTCATCAGCAAGTATCAGACCTACCTCTTTCTTGATGTTGTCCTGCTGAATCCATCGCCAAGATAAGCGACGGTCAACTTTCCCTTCGATAACCTCCAAATATTGACTACGAGCGATTTAGTTTTCCAACCTTCTGATTTCTTTCTCTTTGTACTGCTTTTTGGAATCTAACATATTCGCTATTTTTTCTTTGTACCTTCAATTAAGCATCTTTTTTGTGCTTTCCTTGATGTAATTATTCAACGCTCGCTTTTCTTTTTCTTCTTTATCCACTTTTCCTAAGTATAACCGATCTACATCACTACGTGAGTGCAAGGCATGATTCAGCATCATTTTATTGATTTAGCATCATACTTTACGATCAAGTGTGTGCAAATCAGCTTGTGTCCAGTCAATTATCCATGCTGTGTATCTGCGTGCCTTCAAATTGTTATTTTTAATAGATTTTTCCCTCTACCATGGATACATATACCCATCGAAAATATTCGTTTAAAAATCCTTTCAAGATTAAGAAAATGCCTACAGTTAATTATACGAAAAATTAAAGAGCGAGCCATCCATGAGTTTTATTTATAAAAATATTTTTTTCTGCAATTCCCAGAAAATTGCAGAAGCACATGTGCTAATAAATTAACTTTAGCAAGAACTCCCATTACAAGTGTCAGCTATCTAAGGAAAGAGAAATGCTCAATTTATCAGAGGAAACGTCATCATTTCACCAATTACATTGTTTGTGTCACCCTTAATATTACACTGGAAAGTCATTCTTGAAAGGAAATTAAATTTGTATTGATTTTTCCCTACGCATTGCAGGCCGACGTTTGAACTTTCGATTTTTGACATTTTTTTCAAGAAAGTCACGCTTATAATTTTAAATTGTTTCATCTGTTTGTAATTACTCTTTGTTTATAAAATAATTCGACGCTTTAGCATTTGATCCACAGTTTGTTAACGAAATCTTATATGGATTTCCCTAATGATGTTTTCCGGTCAATTAACAAAGGCGCCAATGAAGGCAGTCTGCCACTTATTTTAAAGAGGATGGAGGATTCTCGGGAGGTATTCTGTTGAGATATTCTCAGGAGGATGTTAGAAAAAAATGCAAATTTCGTATGAAATGGTCCAATTTGCATAAAAAGCATAAAGATGAATGTTAGACTGGCGCTCCACAGGTATTATATAGAATTAAACTACTGAATTACTTATATTATTAAGAATTAAGAGGATGAGCTATTGCTTAAGGTAGATTTATATAAACTATTTCATATGCAAGAAACAGCAGTTAAAATTATGAGCTGAAAACTAAAATCTTTAATATGAGCAGCGTATCAAAAAATCCGAGTTTTCTACTACCCTATTTCAGACAATAATACCAGTATCACTGTTTGCTGCCTCAAAATGGTAGCATTTGTCTGCCATATTCTCGTTCCGATATCTTGAAATCATAGTCTGCCTTGAAACCAGCTATTCATGATGACTAAATGTGGATGGCTGTTATCTGCCTTCCAAAAAATTTAGTCAGACTAAAAAAGAGTTCTGTTTTTCTTCCTTAGTGGAATAAAACTTCGTTAGTGGATTAATTTTTGAACAGAAAATGCAGAGGATGATATTTGCAGAATGAGTAGTTATTTTTCTAAATATAGGCTTTGTTTTCTTTGCTTTAAACTTTAGATATAAGAAGAATGAGAGGGAACTCAACATCTGGTTATAAAACTCATAAATAAATGAATAAGCTGAATTAGAAGGATTTTTATATTTTTTCCGGAATCGTGTATTGTATACTAGGGGGAATGGTTTTAAACTAACTATGAAGGATCGCCCCTTGTGAATAATGAAACAGTCCTTTAGTGAAGAAAAAAAAAGCAGGAAATAAACTTTCGTGAACTATTGGATTAATGGCTTTAGTTTTACATCATGGTTTACTTACTATGATGTAAGACTAAAGTTGCTGATAAGAAATAGCTAGTAAACTTATGTGTTGGTTATACATATTAGTAAGATCCAGTACTTTTAATCTAAAATTCAATATTTTAATCCGATTTTCGCCTTCAGTAACTGAAGTATTTTCGAGGGCAATGATAATAAAGCAAAGTGTTCACCTAATAAGACTTCACTTCAAACTGAATACCTGCTTGAAATATCGTGTTCAATTCAGTCAGTTTTCTTTGATTGTCTTGCTATCATTATCTTTGACAATGGTTCAGTTACTTTTACAAAATATTGGATTAAAATATTGACACAACAAAACAATAAAAACATTAATCTTTTAGTCAAGTATTTTATATATTCAAATTGAAATGTGAAAGAACTAAAAAAATCTGTTTACACAATGTACAAAACCGGACAGGAAAAAGAGAAGGTATTATTATTTTATATTTGAGTTAATGTGGTTTCAAAAAATTCATTTCTATTTCTTGTACTGAAATTTATAAAATATAAAACAAATAAATTGTCTTTGCTCGAAATTCCGTTCTTATGCTTACTTATTACTAAATTACTGGTGTCTGAAACTTTTCTTCCAAGTAATTAAGTTGTAAAGAGATATTTCGATCACGTAGCGAGATTAAGGGAACTTTCCTGTACCAGTATAAGTCCATTATATATTATTATTACATATATAATGGATATATTATTACAATCGCAGAAGAGTTAATTATTTGTGAGTACTTCTTATGGCGAGCATGATACATTAACAAACAAAATGTGCGCTGTTCGATATTCTGCTTTATTAAAAAGCAAGAAAGCAATCAACTACAATTTAGATAAAATCATAATTGCACTAGCAGATCCCATACAAATAATATTAACACGCCCATTGCTGCGCTCCGCAATTATTAATATTCACTGCTTGTATTCGCATTTCTCCTTTCAGTTAGTGTTGGTAACATCCGAGCTAATTTTTAAACCTCTTTCCATAAAGAGGATGATGCAACGTATAAATAATGAACAATGGAAGCAGTTAGCGAGTTAACGAAAAAAATTCGCTTCCAACAAAAACAATTTAAAAGCCTTCCGTGACCAAGTATGGGAACCGACCACTTTGCCATCTAGAGACCGTGGATTGGAAATCCATTAGGTCATAAATATTTGTAAATCTTTAGATAATTTTCATCAACAGATGCATCACCAATATTTTGCTTATTGGAGATCCGGAGCATTAAAATATATATATATATATATATATATATATATGACAGTCTGTAGAGACTGTCATGGCAATCAAATATCCTATATCAAATATAGGTACTCTCAGATTAACACCCTTAATCGAATGCGGAAACCACGTCTTCATTTGTTTCCTCCTAATGTGCTTCGAGGACTGCACTTCCAGATGCTTGTTTACTCCTGATAGACGTTTGCTCTCTATATAAAGCTTAGATAATATCTTCTTGGCTCAGTAATTAGGTTTTCTGTATTACCTGGAGAGTTTCCAAATTATATTCAATAGTACAGAGCCCGTATCCTTAAACACTTTTCGCCCCGTGTTAGAAAGTATTGTCTTAAGCCGTTAAAGACTTAATAGGTATTACGGGTGCTAAAGTTCTTTTCTATTATCGCTTAATGTTTCAAGGACTTAGAGGGATGATAATGCCAATAAAAGAAACTTCTTCTGGAAATTAGGTTGATTATTTGTAACTATAACTTGTAACTATAACTTATGAGTAATTTGTCTCTTTACTTTGTTCTGTTATTTTTAGGTGTTAATGAAAGTTTAAAAATGCATATAATTATATAGAAAAAATACAAAGATAAACACATTATACAGAAAGAGGCATTGATTGGACAAAATCTGTTAATAGTTTAATGCTTCTTCCTCCAACAACTCTAAGAATACAAAAAAAAAAGATTTAAAAAAAAGAACAACTGATTTTTGCGTAAAAAAAAATCTGTCCTTTCCGGTAACAGCGAAGTTTAGCAGCAGCTACATTGGCGAAGCTTCGCTTTATTATTAACAAGCTGGTGACATAAACATTTCTCATGTTCATCAAGGGATTAGGAACGATTATGGAGTTTTGTTGGGTATCATTACGAAGAAGCAACTAATACTATAAGACGTGTTTGCTTTATTAATTGTTTATGTAAGTTTAGCGATTTTTTGACTTGCTTTCGGAGTTTTCGAGAATAATAATTCTAAATTTGGAAGGCATCTCCGCCTCTTTAGAGCAATTAATCGAAAGAAAATAAAGATTGTAAAACACCCGAATTTGAATTTTATCTAGTGCATTAGATAAAGTTTTAAAATTTAAGATTTAAAGTTTGAAATTAAAGTTTGCACTGGAAACATTTACAAATTCAAATCAAGGTAATTGCTTTATACCAAGATGACAACGGGGTTTAATCCGTTCCAAAAACATGAATTTTAATTCCCGCAAACAGAGACATACGGGTTGGAGAACCAAGCTACTGGCATACCAGAACTCGCCTTCAGTGACAATCTCTAAAACAAAACGCATAGAATTTTAGCCAATCTGAATTTTAATGATTCCATAAGGGACCAGCTAACTCACCTTTAATTTCAAACCCTTGCGAATGTTTCTGGGATTGTAGAAATATAATTCATCTCTTTCCAACCAAATGAACCTTTTTTGAATGAGTTAGGGCAGAAAGTAACTAAGATTTTTGCCGGTTGGCATTAATCTCAAGAAATAAAAGAAATCAAACGCAGGAAAATGCTTCTCTGATTAAGAAACTATTTTTTACCAACCAAACCTTGAAATAATATAATAGAACACGCATCCCTTTTTCAGATTAGATTCTTCTTCTTCTATCCCTTCTCAATCCTCTCAAAAGTGAAGGTAAAACATTACGAAAGAAATTCGATAAACAGGTAAACACCCTTATAGAATGGAAAGTCAAATGAAAGTAAGCAAACTCAACGAATAAAAGGATGAATCAAATAGAAAGAAGTAGAGCAGACTGAATAATTAAGTAGATGACATAAGATTAATCACATCGTCTCTGTGACTGACCTACTTTACATACCGGTAGAAGTTTTAAGTAAGTGGATGCATTACAAAATCAGATCGAATTAGCCGACGTCAGACGTGATTGCATCTCATTCTCGCTCTTTAAAAGGCGATAATACTTGCAAGTGAAGAAACAGGAAAGTTTTAAAAGAAGTCTGCGGTTATTAAACTATTAGATGTCGCGAAATAAGATCATACGAATCGGTGCAGAGTTGTTTAGTAAATCTCGATGCAAATGTGGATTATTTTTTTTATAAATTCGAACAGAGAACTATTGATAGAGAGAGAGAGAGACATCTTTGTGAACACATACACACACGCGCGCGCGCATGTACACACGCACACACACACACGCGCACACGGTCAACAAGGCGCCGTTTTAAGATCAGATTCTCCTTCCCTTTCTCTCCCTCTTTGTGCGTGTGCGTGCGTGTGTGTGTGTGTGTGTGTGTGTGTGTGTGTGTGTGTGTGTGTGTGTGTGTGTGTGTGTGTGTGTGTGTGTGTGTGTGTGTGTGTGTGTGTGTGTCTCTATCTATCTAAATTATCTCAAAGCCTGTTCGATAATAGGTGGTCTGTAACTGAAACGCTTAATCAAGAAACGCTAAAATCACCGACAAGAGGATCGATCTTCATCAAATCTTTCCATCCTCCGTTAGAACAATCAGGATAATGGGAAAAGTTTTCGTTTGTGAAAACGGAAATGGGATTAAGGGATCTTCCTGAGACGTTATCTGAGAAGGAAACTAAATGAAATAGAAGACAAAGATACGCAAGAAATGTTAAAAATCAACTTAGCAGTAATGTTTTTAGAAAACTTAAAGAAGTTTCGTTGTGAAACCTCTTAGGATCAAGCAGATTAGTTGAAATGAAGTGCATGAAAAGTTTTACTTTACGCTTGCACAAAACACAAAGAATGAAGAAATGTGAGTAAAAAATGTCTCCCTGTATTTTCACAAGTAGAATTTATATTAATCTATCTTAGAAACTACAAGTGCATTTATTTCATTATGTTCTATGAAATGTCATAACATAAGTAATCAGCAGTATACAGACAAAAGTATGTACACTGCTGATTACTTATTTTATGACAAAAGACAAAAAAAGTGGTAGATGATCTCCATCTACCACTTTTGCGTTGATCTTCATCTAAAGGAGAGAAATATTCCCATCATCTCTTCCAAATTCTATAATGAGGCAGATATCCAAAGTTGTGAGTGTAAAGTTCTCCTTATTTCCTATGTGCATTAACTTACTAAAACAGTTGATGGCATCTTTGAAGATATCCACTTATTCATGAAATGTCTGGAGAATAAAAACGATGGACATTCAAACTAATACTTCCTATAAGGAAAGGCGGAATGCTAGTTTAGTGGAGGACGTACAGTTTGATCAATTCAACAAACGATTCTATTCATTGTATGCGTTGTTGTTTGGCGGTATTCTTTTTCACGTTTAGTATACTAGTGTGAAATAAAATTTAACCCTCATTATCCAACTCAATGAAAACGTTTGATGTAAAAATGCATTATTCAATAATTTTACTTTGGTGATTTACCCGAAGATTTAGGAGCTTCATTTTCATGTGATTTTATTACGAAAATTGGAAATATTACTGGTCATAGTATATACAGAATTACTTACGAAAGCATGCATGTCCATCGTTGCCCAGCTGGAAACCAAAATTGCACATGCAGTTATAGGATCCTGGAACATTATGGCATACATGAGCACATCTGTTGTTTGTGGTACACTCATCCACATCTAGAGAGAAAGAAAAAGAATATTGTCTTTTTATCAAAAATATATTTCATTCATACACCAGAATGGACAGAATGAAGAAAGAAAACAAAGAAAAGTTTAATAAATATAGTGAAAAATATTACAAAATTCTTGTAATTAATTTGGAACCCAAAGTCTTGGATTCTCTTCACCATTTATATTGAATTGTGAAATTTCAATATTTTGTTAACTGCACACTAAAATTAAAACTTTTTCAATGTATTTGTTTAAAACTAGCTAATAGTAAAATGTAGAAACATTCTGAACCTATATAGGCACACTCACCGTCTTCCTAAGGTTATGTAAAAAGTCCATATTCATAAAAAATGTTTGGAATTCACTTTGTCATATTTGAATGAAGTTGATTTTGTATAAAATATTCATATTGTGTAATAATATGCAAACAATAATTACAGCAAATATGTCTGCGAAGTTTCTATTGGCTACGAACTGCTTGAAAATCAGTTCCCAAGTTCCCATAATTCTCGCATCGTAAAGAATACACACACATCTGTGCAGGTGAATTTTTCTTGACATCTCGCAAATGCAATCAGAAAATACTTTTTCTCTAAACTCGTTAATACAAAAATTTGAACGAAATCTTATGAATCAAATGCGTTAAAAATTTTAAGTAATTACCTGTGAATGTATCGTTTTAGAGACCATCAACTGTAATCATATTATTTTCCGCATTGAAATAAGAAATAAATGTATCTAATATATGCATAAAGTAACGTAATAGTACGTGAATGATTTCTATTGTGTCCAAATGTGATAAATGGCTTCTCAATTCACATACTGTATTATGATTTCTGATAACTAATATAGTAATGGCCATCTTTAGCATAAATCGTTCAAGAGTAGTACTTAGTCTTTATAATTTGACGTCATAACATAATAAAGTGCACTTATGTAATGTACTTATTTATTTTATTATGTACTCATACTCAAAGATCTACATTTATTCTGCTTATGTATAGAAATATTCACTTTGAACATGAGATTTTATTTTATTTTTTTCTTTGGGTGCTGCAGTTTTCATATCAAATTTTGAAACATAAAGCCACTTCTCCATTTGACATTGAAGATATGTGCACAATTTATTCCTAGAAAGCTTATATTTCAAGAGCTTCCACTGAGTGTTTTGTGTCTACTTCGCAGCATGTATGACCTTCTCCTTTCCTACCCCCCTACAAGAACGTCTCGTGTTGTGTGATCATAACTTCACGTAATGTATTGCATTTATCGTGGTTTCCAAGAAGACGAATCATGAAAATAGGAGAAGCGTAAAAATTCGAAATATTTCCTTTTAGTTCTTTGATGGATGTGTTGGCTGCGTAGTTGAAAAGGAGATGACGAAGATAGATGGTTTAAGAAAACCAAAGAAATATACTACTTTTTTGCTTAAAAGTAATTGAAAGAAAGTTTGATAAAAAAAATAAAGTGAAATACAAGTCTTAAATGTTTATAAGTGAAGGCAGACTTCTCCTGTTGCTTTAAAAAGCAAATTGCGATGACTGGGAAGATAGTGCAGTAACAATTAAATAATTTATGTAAATGAGTCGTCAGCTCTATAGGATAAGAGAATAATTCACGATAAAGGGGAAAATATTCGAGTATCCTGACATCAAATATTAGTTCTATGAAAGATGACGATATAATTGTTGTTGTTGTTATTGTTGTCATTGCTTGAAATTACGGTTGATACAATTAAACTTTTAGGCAAGTGCATCATATTTATAAAGTGCTTGTGTAAGTTGGTTCGACAGGTTTACCTGTTTTGTGGGATCAAAAATTTTTGCAGGATCAAAAATCGTTCCACCTCCGTATGAGATATAAAATAATATGAGATAGATAACTCGACAAAAATATAGAAACGAGTGAAAATACCCCACTTCTTGAATGAATTCAAATAGTTCAATTTTTTTTAAAATGACATTTAATCTTACTATGCGTAATTCATTGATGAAGAAATAAATTTACTTTCCTAATGTTAATAATAAAAACTAATTCTAGTTTTAATTTGTCTCAGAAAGCCGTTTGAGTAGAACTAAAGCAATTAATTTAAAGAATTAAATTTGTAATTAATTCGGAACCCAAAGTCTTGGATTCTCTTCACCATTTATATTGAATCGGGAAATTTCAATATTTTGTTAATCGCACACCAATACAGCCATTGCGCGCGCACGTTCCCACCCACACACACTACTTGACCAAACCAGCAAATGGCCTCATTCTTCATCTGCGTTTTTTGTGAAAAACTAAAACTAAGAAGTTAAGATTTTACGAAAAATCGATGAACGAAGTCTCGCTCAGTTTCTCCATATATGATCCAATACTGAAATGAGAAAAAATCATCTAAGAGACCAGTCAACCAAACGATGTTCAAGATTTCTTTCAAAAGATACAGTCAAAATTCTGGAACTAGTCAAACCAATGGACTAGTCATTGTATACGCGTGTTAATTCTGTTATCCTCAAACACTCCTTAATTGTTTCTGATGGTATTAAACTGGATTTATATTCATCTTTATGTAGATGAAATGTTGTTATTTTTATTTTTAAAGAAAAACCAAAACTTTCTTGCTTCCTTATAACAGAAAGATTGATTTGTTATCAAATGCTTTCAAGCATGCGATTTGTTTTAGTCTGAATTTAAAATAGAGCATATCACAACAAACGAATCTCTTTCTAGAAAAGTCTGTTACTGTCTTTCAGCATATGAAGTATTTGTATAATTTATGAATAAGACAAATTGAAAAAAAATTATCTACTGAAGGAAATTTTAATTCGAATGCAGAGAAGCGAGTGCAACTTCTTTCTACAGCTATTTCGAGTCTGTCCTTGATCCGGGAAGGAAGGAAGGAAAGAAATATTTCTATTATAATGTTCTTCCATACATCAAGGTCATCATGAGTAGGAATCTAATTAGCATGCATGCGTAGGAATATACAACAGAAAATTTAGCAATTCCAATGTGGAAAATGAATATGAATTGAGCAGCATGGTCGGAATGCACTAAAGTTCACACGATGCGATAAAAAATTCATTAACTGACGCCAATACAGTATCCTTAATATTGCTTGTTCTTGAGAAGCATTGTTATGGAGTAGATTTTTTCAGATGCGTTAAGATGATAGAAATGTATCAATGTTTCAGAGTACTTCTTATATAACTGTCCAATAACAACTTAAAGTCATGAGAAAGACTTTCTTCCAAAGAATTCTGTGTTAGAGCCAACAGTATGTTCTACAAGATTTAGATTCCTTAGTGGAATTTTTACGTTCCTTGCGACAAATAAACTACATCTTTCAGATTGGCCAAATAGATAAAATACAGATGCAAGCGTCTGGAAAACACAAGAAAGCCAATCTTTCGCCAAACCTACAGTCTAGACACCCCTTGATATTCAACTATCATTCGGCCTAGTCCCTTCCTTTAACATCAGAAATGGCCATGCCGTCAATGTATAGCTCCCGTTTCTTTAACCGCTCCTCTTGAGTGGTTAAAGAAACGGGATTATATATATGTGTGTGTGTGTGTGTTTATGTTCTTTCGAAAAATTTAAGTAGTGAAGTATCTCACCTGGTTGACGAAGAACGAGAAGACCTCCCCCTAAAAGGGATGATATGGTTGATTTCCGATTCTAATGTATTATAAGGAAATAGTTCTCCATTAATTCATGGGGAATTAATTATGTAGAATTATTCTCAACATTCATTGTAGAGAATCCTACATAATCCTATGAAGTAATTAACTAGTGTAGAAGAGAGAGGAATTCCCATCGCTGTGCCTTTTGTTTACCGGGTCCACAATATTATCCCGTCGAATTCGAACAGGTCTCCAAAGAAATTTTATTGCACAGATATGCAGAAAAAATACTTTTTTTAAAAAAAATAGTTTTAGGAAAAATTTTAGTTTAAGGGAACTGACTGAAAAGTAGCAATCTCGGAAACCAGACCATGAGACTTTCTGCTCTTCCGATATTGGGGAGCGCAGGCACGTACTAGCCTCACTGCTCTTAAATCCACCACGTTGCATTGGCTGAAATGCGCTGCTTTTATTTTCGGTTGTTCGTACATCTTACGTCAACGTAGCACCACCATCATTTCTGAATGGTAATTTTTGAAAATAGAGAAAGGCGTTTCCCTTTAACGAAGGGTAAAAAGCTGGTATAAGCAAATTAATTATTGCAAATCGAGTACTTTTAAGAGGTGAATAATTTGGATATGCGCAACACTTTCTGCAAGGTGAGAAGCCTATTATGCGTTGTATTTCGAATATGAGAAAGAAGACGAAGTATTTGATCAACATTATAATAATTTCAACTCTTATAAATAAAGTTTGTGGGTGTTACTGTTATTTATGAAGTTATCAACTGCATGAGGTATATTTCATGCTTTATATACGATCATATACAGAAATCTATGAAAACAATTGCAGTATTGCAGCTATTATCTATTTTCTTACTACATTACCGATTTATTAGTTTGGCTGCTAATAAATTGCTCTGATTCCCAGATTTATTAGCTAGTAGAATAAAATCTCTTATATCTCCAGAATATTGCAACACACCACTGGAACTTAACGAACTATCCCGGAACCAATCATGGCGGAGGAGAACAGATTAGGCGTATACTGTTACAAGTATTTATGTGAGGAAAATGAGAAGTAGAGCAATAGAATGATGCGGACCTTCAGAATGCCGCATTCTTTCACACAATGTTATTAGATCTCTGAGAAAGACGCGTTTAGAACATAGTGCATTTAGTGGGACATGGGGAAGACATTGTGCTCTTCATCACTCGTTGTTTTTGCCTTAAATAAAATAAATGCTGCGTGTAAATGCCGAACGTGCCTTTATGTAATGTTAAAGAGGATAATATTGGTTGCAAAGAAGTTAACTGAATAATGAAACAGTCTTAAAGGACGCCAGTACTAGTCTAAGTACGCCATACCCAACATTATACGATGTGCAGAGATACATTAATATTATATGAATTTTGTGAATTAGCATGTTTAGTCGACTGTTTTGTTGTTTGATATGTAAATAATTTTTTCTTGAACAAATTATAATTTTAAAGTAGTAATCATGGACGTCCGCAGAAAATTTTCCAGTGGGGGGGGGGGGGGAGAAAAGCAAAATTTTCCAGGGGGCAAAGCTTGGAGACAAATGATTACATTTGTATAAATAAATAAAGAAATATTTATTTAATTTTTTTTCACAAGTAGATCGGAGGGGGAAACAAGTGTCCCGTTCCCCCCTGCAGATGCACATGGTATATTATTTGAGGATTATATCTCCTAAACGAGTACCGACTGTATTCCCTTAATGTATTTAATATTTTCTGATACTGATGTAATGAGCGTAATTTTTATGTACGCAGTTTCAGACTTAGCGAGATATCTCCTGATAGAGTTTCACACACATTCCTTTCATTCCTCTAGATATTCCTCTATTATACGTCACATTTTACCTCTACTTCTCTAAAAATGTGAAACCATTAAGAATATGCTTACACCCTGCCAGAATTTCACACTTTGTATTATTAAAAGATGTAGCAACATATACGAATAGCAGCCCAGTAATGAGCTAATTGTGCAGTTTAGTTAGGATAAGCCGGATAGAGCAAGAATAAGCCAAATGAGATTTAATTATTTATATTTAAAACATTTGTGTACGCCAGTGATGGATGTTTTTGGAAAGAAATACAATGGAAACTTATACGGTTTAGCTGTGTGTAGCCTTGTCGACTTCGGTGGTCGAAAGGACTGCGCCACTGCTTTGCCACACGTTTGCCATATGATCGAATCCCAATGTAACATGGACGTTTGTAAATGTCTCGAGATAGTAGGTACGATTCATGGAGATCTGAAGTGAATAAGACCATGTTTAATCTCCAGGGCGGGGTTTTCGAATTACCTCAAGCTTATTATTTCCCATTGCGCTAATTAGATAGGTTTCCAACTTCTCATGGATGGAGTATCATAAAAACACAAAAGAGAATACAATAGGATAAGATAGCAAAATTAAATATTTCATACACAGAAATGTAAAGGCAGTTTATCTGTTCAGTAACAGACCAAGAATCATTCTTGTCGTTTTGTTAAGACGAATTATGGGAATATCTTAATGTGAACGTACTAGGAATTATATTAATAGGATTGTTACATTTTAACACACACAATGTTAATATAAAAAATCATATTTTATAATAAAATATGGAAGTTGGGTTTATCTACGTCGAAAGCGGGATGGGAAGATTTTAAAACTGCCACTGAAATATGTATTCGGCTGTACTGAAATTATGCATTAAATCAGGAAGTAGGTTATGATGGCGGGATAGTGGGATAGTCTGCCAATGGTGCACTGGAAATAATCTAGAAGAGGATCTCGGGGAAGAGAGAAGGTTATGAATAAGCGTCCGTCATTGCTATATGACAGTAAGCTTTGGTTGGATAGTTTATACTTAACCACCGACAGAGAATAAGAAAAGTTTATCCAGAATATGGCTGTAATATTAAACGAGTATACATCGGTCCAACAGAGAGGAAAGACTGTTTGGCAAACCTTCATGTCTCTAAGAACTCCCGGGGTGTCCACTGACAGCCTCTACTTAATACCCCTCAAGGTTACACAGCACAAAAGAAAATTATATTTGACTAAACCTTGAGTTAAGACTGATGAAAAGTGCGTGTGCAGGCCTACGGAAAAGCAAGCCTTCTGTACTAATTGACATCTGAATCAAGATGTTAATTACAACGGAAGTGACTGAAGCTAAATTAATCACAGAAACGTGCGTGCGATCTTTTAAAGTCAATCGTGATCAGTTTATGGTCGAAAATAATTGTAGTTTCTGCATTCAGAAAGTACACGAAGAAAAAAAAAAGTGGTGGTTCTGGAACGAAAAAAAAACATTGTAGTTCGATGAATATATGGAATTAAATATTCTAAAACAGATTCCAATAAAACTTCGAAAAGAAACGGAGAAAACCCGTATAAAATATTCAGAAGAAGAAAAGAAAACGAAAAAAAAATCAGAAGTCCGAAAATATAAATAAATACTTGTTTTTAGGAAGACTAAATTTATATGAAATATCACATGAAATATAAAAACAATAACTAAAATATTTCAATTGACTATTCCATTCCGATTGTAACCATTGTCGAGGTTCGAAATCCCCAAACTGCTATAGAATGAAAATGATAATACACGTTGTAAGTAAAGGGGTAAAGAGGCAATTAACTAGTAGTAATTTCATACGCCTTTATTATAGACATAATGCTGAGGAAAGCAAAGCGCATTTAATGTAGATAAACTTCATTATGATCAACTATGTAAGTATTCATTTGCTACAAAGTACAAAACAATCTTACCTTCACAGGTCTTTCCATCTGGACCTAGAGCATATCCTGCGAGACAGCCGCACACTGCCTTACCGCCAACTGTATCACAACGGTGAGAGCATCCTCCGTTGTTCCTACTACAGGCGTCTGCAACTGGAAAGAGAGAGCGATACTTACGTAAGTGTCATGCGCTGCACCGCAGACCTAAGAGTAGGTTTATATAGACGCACTATTTCCGAATTGGAAATTTTTATGTGTGGCTTTTAAGGAGTAAAGTGCAGTAAAATGATTACGTTACATTAAATAGGTGCAACGAGATCGCGTTTTCTAAATGACCTACTTTCCACAAGGAATAAAAGCTATCAGATTCAAGCTTATCAGATTACAACATGAGTCTTTCTGTGTTTTTCTCTCTCTCTCTCTCTCTCTCCTAAATTACTTTCGAACCTTTGAACCAATCGTCACGAAACGTTCTACGAATATGAAATCATCATAATCGTCTCAATGCTATATTTCACAAAATCTCAAAACATGATATAGAGGGAGCTGCTTTCTCTTTTTAGTTATTTTCATTTGAACCTGTAACTGGAAAGTCAACACTCAGATTTTGATGCGAGGATATTTTTCTTGAGATTTTTAACCGTTTTCAGACAGGTGGTGACAGGAATGTTTAAGGGAATTTGGTTCGGCATAGTCTGAAATACATTTATCGAAACCAGGGTTCAAGAAACGGCAATTTATAGCTCACTGCAGGACAGTTCTCATTTTGTAGGCCGATTAAAACTAATCAAATTTGTAGGCCGGAAAAGAAAAAATGTTCTCAACCATTGATTATATTATATAAATAAAAATTACTCTTCGCTTATTTTTTTATAAAGTTTGAAAAATCATAATAAAAAAGTAATATACAGAATACAAAGTTTAACATCGAAGGTAAAAATGGCGCTGCGTTAAACCTGGTGAAGTGAAGGTGTTCCGTATAAAAAAAAAAAAAAAAATCAGCTAACGCCTTTTTATTCCCGTATATACGGGAGTAGGCGAGGCCATTTAGCCCTATCTAACTTTTGGAGACTGAGTGGGCAGTTCAATCTCCACTGGTACCCAATCAGAGACAGATGGCCCAAGCCTATCACTAATTAAGCGGTACGCAGTGAAGAGAGACGGCTCAAATGTGCCGCCATCTCGTGGTGACTAACCCTAACACAATATATTTAATGTCTGAAATAATGTGGGTTCTACGGTCGATTTTCTTGAGTTTACAGGACGAAAAACTCGAGTTTCCGGGAGGAAAAACCTGCTTGCCCGTGCCAGAGATCGACTAACTCGGGAACCGGTCGAAAAAAGGCTTAGAAAAATTTCCTCTAGTCGCCGACTAGACTCGAAACCCAGACTTCCTTCGTGCGGCCTAGCGCGATGGTGTGCAAACGCCACATCCACTGAGCTACACAGGCTCTTTATATAAATTCCGTATAAATTTTATAAATAAAAATTAAGTCAAGTATTTTGACAAAGTGGTCCGTGTTTTGATTTCATTCATGAAAGTATGGTTCTTGTACTCGGCTTCTTGTCATTTATCAAGAAAAAAAAAAACAGAATAATACCTCTAAATCACTTC
The DNA here is from genome assembly GCF_054136105.1 of Typopeltis vanoorti. Lineage (NCBI taxonomy): Eukaryota > Metazoa > Arthropoda > Arachnida > Uropygi > Thelyphonidae > Typopeltis > Typopeltis vanoorti. Next base: position 142,536,408 of record NC_143549.1, read on the forward strand.
GGATTCGCTTTATTTGGAAGTACATAAGCACTATACAAATATATACAATTCGCTTCTATGAAAAGCGATTATTATACAGATCCTGTATGTGCTTCAGTGAAAAATAAGTGTATAGGCTATATATAATTATACCTTCATGTGTATCATATATGGCTTGATTCCATAGCGAATTCTTCTTATAACTTGGCTTGGATAAACTTAATTTTCATAATGATGGGGACATGAATCATATATCCAGTCTGCTGTGTCTATCAATACACGTGCTCTCTGACTAGCTTGACTGTTTTGAATAATGAAAGAATAGTGTGTTCATGATGAAAAACCAGTGCCGTAACGAGGATATGAAGCGCCTGTGGCAAGTGTCTAACTTGCGTCCCCCGCATTCCAAAAATGACAAAAATATTGAAAAATCTAAATGTAACAAGTTATATTTTACTAAATGCAATATGTTAAATACTTACTATTAACCCAATTAAAATGAGTTGCCTGTAAATCCAATTATGTATTTGTATACATAAATAATCTATTAAATAAGAACAAATTTTTATTCATATTCAATGACAAATAAATTAAAGAAATACACGACATAGGTATAATATAAAATAATATAATAAAAACATAAATAAGTTCAGCATATTTTATAAAGAAATTTTTCTAGCTTTTTTCATTTGCAAACGCATATATTATATCGTCATAATTTAATGTTTTTGCAATATCTTTTTCAATCGATATTATTGACATGTTTGTCAATCGCTCTTGTCCAATAGAAGAACGAAGGTACGATTTTACAATTTTCAATTTGCTAAACGAACGTTCGCAGGAAGCTGTTGTTACAGGCATTGTTATGAAAATCCTTAATGCTATGGCTAGATTTGGATACGTGTTTTGTAATGAGAGTTCGTAATTTTTTGGCAAGATTTGAAAAGCGTCCATATAGCCTAAATTTTCAAAAACTTCCATGGCTTGATATTTGAAACTCTCAATTTCACATACAAATTCTGAAGCATCGAAGTGGCTATTATATTTCAATGCCAGGTCAGCTGCTCATCGTTTGAGATCAACTAGCTGCATAATTGTTAAAGCGTGTCCATTTAAAAAACTGAAGTCGTTTGCGACCTCTTGTAGTAAAGCAGTAAATCTATCGTTGAGTTGTATGAGTATTAGATCTAACACTTCACACATTTCTTTTTTTAGTAATTCAGTTTCATTCATGGCAAACGAATCACCAGCAGCTTTCTCACTAGGCATATTTTTTATTTTGCGCCGTCTCTTTTCTGGAATGTAAGTTTCAATATTTATTGTTTCGGCTAAACTTTTTGCCGAATTGTGAAGCGAACGAAAAAATAATTTCGGTGCTGTTAAATTTCATTTTTTAGAGCTTTTATCATTTTCGCAGCATTTTCGACTGTGGTTTTTTTTTTTTTCTTGTAAAAGTAAATTTACTTTATTTATCTTTCCTAATATTGTATACCAAAATATTAATAGTGCAACAAAATAAAATTTTGTTAATAATTTTAGCAACATTCGAGCATTTGTTACAGAGTCTACTGTACCTTGTCTTTGTCAAACACACATTTCATTAAGAAGTTGTATTATTAAAGGCATTTGATTTCGTAAGGCTTTTACCGCTTTAGCTTTTGTGGATCACCTCGTGTCACTTAAACCTTTAAGACGAACAGATAATTTTTCCTTTAAAAGATCCCATCTACTAGTAGAATTTACAAAAAAGTTAAACAATTGTTGACTTGTTCCAGAACATGATTTCATTTGAACAGATGTTTGTGCAGCATGAATGCCTATTAAATTAAGGCTGTGAGCAGTGCATGGAACAAACCTCGCCATATTGTTTAAACGTAGTATCCTAGCTTGTGCCCCCCTTGTATTACCTGCCACATTCGTTCGATCATCATATGACTGTCCTCTTATATTTCTAATATTTAATCCGTCTGATATTAACTTTTTTTCGATGTCATTCGCAAGTGCTTCGCTAGTTTTTTCATGTGTCACAATAAAATCCATGAAGGTTTCTTCAATGCTACATTTATTCGTGTCAGGATCAATGTTAACATAGCGCAAAATTTGAGTTATCTGTTCCTGGTGAGAAGCGTCAGGTGTGTTATCAAATAAAATAGAAAATATTTTGCTTTTTGAATATTTGAAATAATATGCTGTCTAATTTTAGAAGTAACTATATTAATTATATCATTTTGTATTATAGGAGAGAAATAATTAACTTGAATTTTCTTATGACTTTCAGTAAGTTGCGCAATAATAGGATCGTAATGACTAATTAATTCCATCGTGTTCAAAAATTTTTCCCATTCGGGATGACCAATTTTTTCACAAGCTCCTCTCAAAGCGTCATTATTTTTTACGCAGCGCGGAATGGCATACAAAATAACTTTTAAAATATGTCTTCACTTTTCCTTTTCTTTTAAAATTTCTTCTTGTAATTGATCGTCTACAAAACCACCTTTCTTAATTGTTAATTCGAAAGTTTTCCATTCGACGTAATTTTTTTCTGATATAATGACTTTTCATGACGTTGTAACAGGATTCAAATGCTGCCAATCTCGAAACCCCGCAGCTGTCCATACAATTCATTCTGGTTACTTCACTTGGAAAAATAATATCTACAAACAGATTGCGGGTACAGCCATGAGCTCTCTCTCTCTTCTCCCCATCTATCCATTTATTATATGGAGCATTTTGTAAAACATGCTCTTGATACTGCTATTCTCAAACCTTCTAACTGGCTAACGTACGTTGATGATGTGTTCTCTATTTGGCCACATTGCTTAGACACTTTAGACTCTTGCCTCCTCCATCTCAACAGACATCCTAGAATCCAGTTCACTATAGAAAATGAAAACAACAATATTGCCTTTTCTAGATACTCCAATCATTCGTCTTTCCAATGACACAGTTTCTTTCTCAGTTCACAGAAAACTCACCCACACAGGTTTTATATAGACAAACTTTCTCCATCATTCTCCTTATATGGTGTTATCAAATACGTTGTTAATAGAGCCTCCAATCTCTCTTCTACCGAGAGTGAACTCTCCTTGATCAGACCCTCCTGTCCAATGGCTACAGTGCTAAAAGATTAACAAATTAATTGTTCCTCCCATCTCTTTACATCCCTCTCAACATGATGACTATAGTAATGCTATCATTCTTCCTTATATCAGGGCACCTCAGAAAAATAGTCAGCCAGATCTTTAAAAAGTGCAATCTCTCCAATGCAGTCAAATTTATCTGAAGCCGACGGCTTTCATCCGCTCATCCAATCTGCAAGCATCCATTTAGAAGAACATAAAAATACATCTGTCGCCATAAGTATGGTCAATCAAGGATTGCTGACTATGCCAAAATAAATTGAATTTAAGCTTACGAAGTGTTTGAGACTGTCTATGAACTTTTTTTAGGTTGTACATCGTGTTGTAGACGAATAAAAACAGCCGACAATACTGCAGTAGAAATTGCAATATACAAATACAGTAAGAGTTTCTATTATCAAATACCCCTAGATGATGTTTAGAATCATATGAAAAAGAAGCATACAGAATCTCATTCATATTTTCCTATCCATGTGAATGAAACAGAATTTATAATAATATGCTCAACCGTTTTACTTCTTTTAATTATAATATGTACATTTCTGTTAGTTGGAATCATAAAAGTTATTCGCTGCAATATAAAAATGAATAGAATTCAGCAAGCTAGTTTAGGAATAACTTTAAGTTATCATCTGAGCAACGTTTCTTTGATGAAAGGAATTTCCTACGTCCGAAGTGAGCAGTAACTTATTCTGCATGATGCATTTATTGTCTGGATATGTTATTAAATTTTTGAACATTTTGCAAATCATCTTGATTAAAGCACATTACTACTACTACTACTAGATAATAATTATAGTTAATATAAATATAAATATAAATAGAAACATTTCCATGCATAAAAATCTTTCACTCATATGTCAGATTAAAATTTAACAAAAATGTCAATTAATTCAGTTCGTCTGGTAGAAATAGTCTGCGTATCCACCTTCCAAAGCAAAGAAATCACGTTCTGAGGCATTTAAATCACAAGAGAGTTATTTAAGGACAATAAATGGCACTCTGATTTTGCTGAAAAGGATTTGACGAGGTTTAAATTCTATCAGACTAGTGTCTGCAATATCAGTATTAATTAAAGATGTATAAAAACGCTCCAAAATTAGAGAGATCACTAATTAGGTAAAATTCATTAAAAACTCCGGGACATGCGTCAAGTACACAATCATCGTTGACCGACAAGAAAATTTAAGCACATTTCGATCATTGAATTTACTTCTGAATGAATTTTATTCTTCATAAATCCAAATAGATAACTTCAGGACTCAAGTCAACACTCCACCATGAAAAAAATTCACCACATCCCTTACGATATCTGCTATTGCTACTCACGAATGGATACTACTTCATTCGTTAAACAACAGGCTACCACATCCATTTTCTGATTGGTGTTCTTCATTTCCAGTTCATTTAATTTCTGCAGATGAAGAAAATGTTTTTTTATCATCCTTCCCAAACATAGTTTCGTTCCTCTTTTGTTCTCCTTTTACTTTTCCGCTGAAGGTTCTGCACATTCAATTATGTAGTTATATATAGTAGTCAGTCTGATTTATGGAAGCATTTCAGTTTAATTTAGGATTTGAACAGCAGAGTTTCATCTTTCGGTTTGAAGGGAAATTTATTTAATTTTAAGATTGATTTTAAAGAATTAATTTAGTACTTCGATATGCATTTATTCTGGATGCACATGCAATTCACAACAAGAAGACATCCATTGCAAAAAAATTATCAAAGTTCATAGAGAATAAAGAGATTGCAATGTATAATGGACGATGCACAAGGATATATATCTGTCTTTTAGAATTACCGTAGACTGTTGAGAATAGATATCCTTTCTCAGATGAATTTCACTGTGTTTTCCATTGGGAATTCTACGTGTTTTTTTAAAGATAACTCTAGAAAACTCAGTGAGCTGCGATCTACAACTTCGATTAGTATCGAGGTGATACTTCCGGATGCAGGTTATATTTCTCCGCTGCTATGTACACGATTATTGAATTCAATAATGCTGATCGTGAAAAGTGAATCAGTGGCTTTGAGTGCAGCAGTATGTTCTACTATCTAACAGTTTTAGTCCGTATTCATACCAGAGAGGTGTGTACAAAATATCAGTGCTCTTCCATAGAGCAGTCATAAGGATGTTGCGATATTCATTTGGAAAGACTTGGATTCGATTCCTCTATTGGAACTCATAGAATCCTTAGAATGGGTTTTCAATTGAAGGTGAATTGCAGTATGTTAACCTGTTTTGCCGTGCGAAACTCGAGTGCTTCATACTGCAAAACAGGTAAACCAGCTGAAGAACACATGCATTTAACAGATATAAACTGGACTCAGACATGGTTGCTTCGGCTATAATTCCAATCAACTCAACTCAGCCTCAAATCAATATCTTGAGTATGTTCCTCCCTCTGAAATATGCACTGAGCATCATCTCCAAATAAATGAAATTAATATGATAAAATTATCCAATATTTTTCAAAATATTTATTAATAAATCGAAGGTTACGCGCTACTATAATTTAGTTCCTTAAAAAAATTAATCATTAAGTTATATGAAATGTTTAAAAAGTATTTATCTCTAAAACTGGTTTAACTAAGATATTGAAAATCTTCAGTTAAGATCAGAGTTTTTCATTAATTAATATTCGAGTAAGATTTCTTTAAATATGATGCTATTCAAAATGAGTACAACATAATTTAAATAATCACGAATTTTTCTGGAAATATTTTACTACCGATTATTCTAATTCAGACAAATTAACGTTTTCTTTATTCTTTTTTTCTTTCCCTTGGTAAAATACAAATCATAAGACCGGGAAAGTGCCATTTGGATTGGAGAGAACTTCCAAGGCTTGATTGAGAGACTTAATTAGTTACTAATCCTTTAGGAATAGGCTGAGACAAGAAACGACCCTTGTAGAATTATTCCCTTGATTACGATTCTTAAATATCTAGGAACAGCATAATATCTAATAACAGAATTCATAACACCCCTTTCTAGGTTTAAAACGTTTAAGGATATTATTTAAAAAATGTAAACAATATATAAAACTTCATCGATTGCAATTTGGTATCACGATGAGTAAAATACAATTTCATCGATTGATTGCCAGACATCATTTGCATCTTCTTTATATTGTTCAGCAGCAGATTTAGTAAGCTAGAATGCTTTTCTTGCATTGTACAGAAATATTTGAGGGCATCTAAAATGGCTAAATGGCTTCTCTTACTCACTCATCGGGATGCTATGTTTTAATGCTTCCTTCTTTTATGGTATTTATATCAACAAAATGAACTACTGTTTATTTAGATAGTATACCTATAATATTTTACAGGATTTTTCTAGCACATTTAATGTAAAAAATTTCTAGAGAGTCGTTTACGAAGATTGATATTCATAGTTCCTATATATCTCTTCCTGTTAGGATAAATATTATTCTGAAATGGAAAAAAGAATACCAGCGATCGGCATTCTGACTTCCCAATGAAGCTGTTCTAAAAATTTATTTTCTAAGTATTTTGAATCACATTGTACAAACCCGCCTATTCACGATGCACAGTGCTTCATTAATGTATTTGTTTCTTCGCTGGAATGGTAATATTGTGTGCTTCAGGATCAAGATTTCATCTTTCGTTCCATTGGATGAAAGTTGTGATCCACTTTTATTGCATATTTTGGGCACAGATTTTGGAGTAAACGAGCTTACATTTAATTGTGTTTTATGTTGGACATTCTTTTTTTATACTCGGCCTAAGATATCTTAAATCTTTAATGCATATGAATGAAGACCGCTTTTCGAAGACCGCTAAATGAAGACAAGTGTTCATGGAACTGTCACTCAATTGAAGAAGTTGATAAACTCTTCACTAAAATATTCTAGCGTTATCAGATATCAAATCATCAGATTGCTTCGAGGAACGAAAATTACACTCATTATCAATAACTAACAATTAAATCAAAGAGTGAATTCGATTAACTTGTTAAATAAAATTATTTTATTTACATTATACCATTGTACCATTATATAAAACTATATTTATGCAATAATCTTGACAACGACAATAACGCTAGATAACATAAGATTGTATAATAATTAAAAGTAATGTGTATAATCCCGCCAGTGTAATGTTGCTTGCAGGCATTCTGTCCTGTCTGATGTTTGTCTTCCTTTGAAGCACTTCCTTGAAAAATGTGTGTGTATCATCATCATCACAATAAGCAAATGCGTGAATAACCCATACAATAATTATATCATCTGTTTAGCTTAGGGAAATTTGTATTTGCTACGAAACCCTCTTCTGAAAACCACTTTTACATCAGATCATTACTTCACAGCTACAAACAACTACGCTATCCGATGTCAAGCTGACGCGAGATGTTTCCCCCTTCCTGTTAAGTAGTTTTTTTTTTTTCATTCCGCTTTAAAACAGGTAAACATGCCGGAAAAAAGTATATGCATTTAACAGACATAATTATACTGATCTCTTTTTCTTAGTTGCTTCACCCGTAACTCCAATAAACAAGACCAAACCAAACTCTCTCCTAATCTAGATCATTTCACGAATTTGAAGAATTGATACAGGGGTTTTGTCTCCAGTGCTTCTGTTAAGATGCTGAGAGAAATGCGGATAAATATACAAAACCATGCAATATTGTTATTTTCCTGAAATCTACATTCATAATGTTTGCATTTACCAGCAAGCAATGCAAAAACTTCCTGCACATCTTTATCAAAAATATCAACTCAAATGGGATGTAAAAATAATTGTTATTTGCTTTTTTTTTCAGGCATATTCCGTACCTATTTCTACGTCGGAGCATATATTACTTATAGCAAGGATAATATCAATATTTGAATTCCTCATATGTTTAAAGAGCATCGCTTGACTTGCATCTACTGTAAGAATAAACTCGACTGCTTTAGCCTTTAAGAAATAAAACCTGTAGCTGGCATTGCCGCAGCTCTTGAAACATTCCTCGCTATGTTATATTTTATTCAGTCACGGTAAAGTCGAAATTCAGTTTTTCAGCAGTAATGCACCTCTACTCACTTCCTTGTTTGCATATGAATTCCATCGCGAGAAATATTAAAGAATTCAGACGACTGTTATTCACTTGTAACTTTTTTTAGCATGTAGCGTGTTTCGGCTATTTACAGATCCATTCTTAATTCACTCATAGGAATATCATATAAATACACTATCATGATATAATCTCGATTTACTTCGGTGTATCACGTGACACCACGAGTACCGTTAGCAAGGTTTTTAATTATTGTTCTTTATTTCGTTTATTTATTTATTTATATTTTTTAAAATAATCCCCAAATGCTGATCTAGAGATTCAATATGGAGCTTTTTGAAACCACTTGAGACCTTCAGTAACTTAGGCGATAGTCTCAACCTCTCAGGAAGAGATTGCAACTATTAACAACCGGTATTGCTGGAGAGATAAAGTCTGGTAAGAAAGACAAATAATTTTAATTATTTATGTGGGAAACGGAGAAACAATGAAAAGGTTGGTTATACTTTACCATTTTAGTTCTCATAATTAAAAAGCCAAATAGTTGAAATATATGTGTATAAATACGATTTTTCGTGATATGTGTAATAAATGTTTTAGTCTTCATTTTATTTAAAGTTAATACACTGTCCTACCAAAAGTCATAGAACATGTGCAGATATTAAAAAAAATCTTTATTCGCAGAAATTAGTAATTAACTACACCGTCTTTTTTTTTGGGGGGGGGAGCTAATAATTGCTTCAAGTGCTTGAAAGAGTTTCTAGTAACTTTTGGTTAGAAAGTCGTGATATTTTGAGTCCTTTAAATGCATTAATAAGATCCACTAATAGAGAAGAACATCTTGGCAGCGCGTTAAGCATGATTTCTAATTCTTAACCATACATATTCTGTTTAATTCAGGCAACAGTTCTGTGTTGATGAGGCATTGCTCCGATATTATTCTCCTCAAACCGAGTGTTTATTATCCTTGTTTTATGATATGGAGTATTGTGCGTGCTGGAGTATTTCTGAAAGAAGTGCCATGAAATTACATTGATGTGGGATACGAATAGTTGTGTAGAACGTCAATGCTGTAGATTCTGATTCCATGATTCATATGTACTCAGTACACCTAATCGATATCACCACACGCAACTCACTTATCATTGCACTGCCACTTCATGCACTTACAGTCCATCGGATTGGAAGTGCGTGAAGTGGGACTGGTCATCCACGAAGGACCAATATTGGTTCGCTTCACGGCTCTGGTTTGGAGTGCCTTGACCCATGCCAGTCAGCAATGTGTATTTCTGGTCGTTAGCAAAGGCTTATTGGGTGTAGCCTCTTCCCTTAAAATTCATGACATTCAGATTGCTACATATCCTCAAAGTGTTTATTTGCACAGATTCTTGAGTTCTAATGCGAGATGGAAACCTAATGTACTCGGCGAATGTCTGTTCCTAGCAGTCAATGTTTCAGATCGGTCGTGTACCTTGCAGTCGGAGTACATTTCTAGAATGCTAAATTTTTGAGCAATAGCACTGGCAGACATCTTACACAATTCACATCCGATTATTCTGTTGTCTAAATGTTGTTAACTGTTTTCGGTTTCTTAATTCCAAGATCGAAATGAATTTCAAGCAAATCGATGATCTCTTTATACCGCACAAAAGCTGCATATGCGTAGCTGCGCCCAACTTGCTGAAATCGGAAGCATTTGTTTTGGTAGGTAGCATATCTTTTATGAATGAATACAAAATCAAAAGATTTAATTTTCTTCCACTTAATATGGAAGCAAATGAATTAGTGTTGACCAGAAAGTGACCGAAAGTTATGTTGTCATGATTATGATCAGAGTGATGTATTGAATCATGATGCAATATGCATCACTCTTGTCACGATAGTGCGATATGATCAGGTTGATGATCAGACATTGCCTGTTGGAACAAAGTCACGTGATGAGATATGCTTGTTATATTAAACGCACAATATGATTACTGAGTATCATGGATTAACCTCATCTGTCAAAGGATCTCGTTCCAGGTAGGATTACAGGATTACACCACAGACAACTTTGATGGAGCTGACTAGGGTTGGATACGAATGGAGTGTTTTCAGAATCTAATGGAGTCGAGGCTACAATTCGGCCTTTATGTAATTGCTAATTGATATAGTGTTAATAACAGATTAGGGCATCCATAATAACATTAATGTGAACTAAGAATGATTAATATAATTTGGTTGTTTGTTTATAATTAAGCCATAGTAACTAACGGCTGTGTATATTATGTTTAAAAATTTAGTGTGTTCTTAAATCAGTTTGTATGTTATGTCGAATGAAAAATCCGAGTTAACGGTTGGAAAATTCTGTCATCTCCGTATTAAACCACTAGGCACTGACGAATTCAGAAGAAAAAGATATTTGAAGAGACAGATATCCTAGAACACTCGAAAAAATATATTAAAGACAAGGGAAGATCTAAAAACGAATGAGAATGAAATAGATTGCCTCTAATTCTATTCGAAGAAATAAGAAAAGTACTTAAAATTGAAAACAAATAAAGCACCCGGTCCAGGTTTAGTTATAAATGAAATGCTTAAAAATTTAGGAGACAACGGAAAATCCAGTTACATTTTTAAACTGATATCGTGCCTAAAACTATGAAAAACCCTATAAACATTCCAATACCAGAAAACAAGACAAATTTACTAAGATGTGATGGTTAAAGAACAGTTAGCTTAATGAGCAATGACCTGAAATTATTTATTAGAATAATATCGGACAGATGTCAAAACGTGATAAAAAATATAATAGCTGAAGAACAATGTGGATTCAGAAATCGAAAAATTGTAAGAAATGCAACATCTTTCTAAACTAAACACATACAATTAATACTGAACACGTAGAAAACAAAATGATAATCATAGGTAAAACGATGGATAAAAACCCAAACATATTCTAAAAACGTTATCCCTTAGAACAAGTAGATAGATTTATATATTTGGAAGTCTAATCACCAATGACAGAAAACCTGAACAAGAAATAAAAAAGAAGGATTCAGATTTGCCAAAACAGATATTTGTAACGCAAAAATAACAACAAAAACAGTTAATATAAATATATTGATGAATGGTACTGATAGATATAATTTGCAAATAGCACTATTATTATATTACTGATATTATTACTGTAAACGATCATTACTTATTACTGTTGATAGCTAAATTAGTTAGATGACTGATAGTCAATAACAATGTTATGATACATATTGGTATTGTTGTGTGTAGACAAACGTAATGACAATATATTTTAAATATGAAAAATGAAAATAAAATTTATTACAGTAGAAAGAAAACGGAAGGAGGGAGGGATGGAGAGAGAGAGAGAGAGAGAGAGAGAGAGAGAGAGAGAGAGAGAGAGAGAGAGAGAGAGATAATAAGTATGAAGGCGAATAAGAGGCAGAAGAAGGGAAGAGAATCTCGTGTTATCACGTTTATCCGTTTTGTCTTACCACTTTAGCAATATCAAATTACTTACCTCTCTCACTCCTCACTTAATCTGGGTTTCTGGGTTAAGTTTTGGGATTAACTTTCAACCGGGTGGATACTGTGATTTTTACGGAGAGTTACAGTTACTCGTATTATTGTATGGGAGGGATTAATTGGTCAAATTTGTTAGGATCATACCGTTACCACCCTCGATGGTCGGCAACGGTATGATCTAGGAAAATGTTCTCTATGTTCTAGGAAATGCAATAATAATGATTTTACGCCTCTAAATCAGTCTGTTATATCCAACTGTGTGCATTTTCTTGGTTGGAGAATTTGTGTGTCTAGGATCAGAATGTGTAAAATATCAGGCGTTATTTAACTTTTCCACCTACATACTTTGGATAGACTTTTCATATGACAGTTTAAATACGTTTTACTTTCCTATCTAAACAAATACTTACCCACACACATTGTTTGCTAAGTATTAGTGTTTTCAGTCACGTGTCTAAATAACTTTAAAAAGTACTATACAATATAGGATATACTCGACAGAAGAGCATAAAAATGGAAGATTCGATCGAACGAAAATAAAACAAAATCACTGAATAGGCTTTTTATTTGTTATTTATTATATCTATTTGTGGCAATGCCACAAATCGATATCGCAATCGAAACTCGGTTATTCACCTTGGGGGGTTAAATAATACTTTCCTGATTTACTTGCAGGATTCGGAGTTATGGATAAAAGTTAATGATTAATGACAAACTAGGTAGAGTAAACCATAACTGTTCACAAAGTTTTATAATAAATAAACGCATAGTTTACAAATAGTATACGTAAAAAATAAATAAAAAAACAACAGCTATAAATTAATTACATAACTTCGTAGCTGATAAATAGAAATAACTTGAAAATGGTTATAATTTTGCTAAAAAAACTTTTAAAATTTTAAACTGTTAGAATGATTAGAAACCTATAACTGCTAAAATCATGAGCTGATATTAGGGGGGGGGAGATAAAAAAACACTTCCAAAATAATTACCGAAACTTTCGGAAATTATTAACGACGAGTTCAACAATTAGGAAAGTTCATTAATGATAATCGATAGCATGCAGTAAATCACTTACGTATGCTGAGCACCTCCCCTTCTGGTATCAGCAAAGTTGGTGGCAACAAACTGAAGAGTTCGAGTTCAAACTTCACGGCCGTCAAATCCGAAGGGACACTCCTTCTAGCCCAAATAGCGGACATTTTACTCCAGGAAGAGTCTTTTTCCGTTTCTCGGGCGACTAAGCATTTGCGCATTGCTACACTAGCGCCTCCTTCCGCTGCCTATCAAGCCGGAGACATTCATAAAATCTGACCTCGATGAAAGAAAGTAGAAAATAAATTAACAACAACAAAAAAAAATCTTACCTTCGCAAGTCCTGCCGTCTTCCGCTAGCCTATAACCCGGCTTGCAGCGACACTGGAGACTTCCGTGACTTTCCAGACAGATGTGCTGACAGCCTCCGTTGTTGATGCTGCAACGGTTGACGTCTGCAAGGACATAAAGGTCATTCTTTGTTACTGAAGTAAGTCACAATTCGTACAAGATGTTTACCAATCGTACAAATTCAATGAAAAGTCGACCTTTTCTATCGAACTGACAGTCACAGAGCAAGCATTAGAAATCACTCACCTTCTTTTTTGTTTCAGTGTTTAATAGGATTGTTTGCATTAAGACCTCACTCATCCATTAAAGAAGTAGTTTTACGTAAGTGTTAGCTTCTTCAAGACATGGCCTATTTAAGAATGAGGAAAACGATTCTAATTTTTATTGTGTTCCTGTTAAGCTGCAAATACATAGACAGAGAGAGAGAGAGAGAGAGAGAGGCGAAAACGCCAAGAGTGAACAAAGAGAAACAGATAGTGAGAGGGAAAGAAAGAAAAAAGGTAACGAGAGAGAAATTTAAAAAAAAACGATAGATAGATAGATAGAGATAGGAATGTATGTCACGTTACAGATGTTCCTTCTATTTTATGCATCATGAAAACCTCCATCTGGCATTCCATAGTTGAAAATGTCCTGTCCGTAAATATTTCATGAGTTAAGCACGCAAGTTGGCACGAAGGTACACACTGCTGTAGGCTACCTGGGAAAGAGGCAGATGCAGTATGATAACTCCTCCGTAGCAGCTTCCTCTTTATGTGAATGTATTCCTGGAATTTATTTCTCTAAAGAGCTCTAAGGGAACGATATATGTAGCTATAAACTATCTATACATTTATTTATGTCCTTACGTGGACCAATGCCAGAAACAATATATAGGTTTTCTCTCTTTATTTCTAGAGAAACGACGCTATAGAAAGAGACGGCATTTTGTAAAACGTATAAATAATAGAGATTATACTAGCGTGCGCCGCAGAAGGCTATTCAGATTATGTTCACGATAGTCAACTAAATGATTGCACAAACTTTAGCAAAAGGAAACATAATTACGAGAAAAGAATGTTTATATATATGTTTGTGTGTTAACAAAACGAATTGCAAATAAATGCTCACATCTCAATAAGTATAAAAAGATAACTTTAATTACTATGCATTATAATGATGCAATCTTAAAAGAGAAATATTACTACTATAATTTTCAAAACAAGTAAAATGTTGGCGATTTATTTAGTATGACGTGGTTTTCATTCCGTTTTATGAATATGAAGTGATTTATTTATAAATATATATCATTGCTAACACAGTTACTACTAACTTTGTTACCAGATTATCACAAACGGATAGAGACAGTTCCATTTATGTTTTCATTGGCCGGAACATGCTGATTGTTGCATGCATTCCTTTCTCTACTGTCATGTAACTGACATAATACAGTTTCATGTACAGTAGATTTGATATTTATCGAAGTGGGTTGCATTGCAAAGCGTGATATTTGAAATAGGACTAGCTAACTTAAATTTCTGAAAACTATGGCTAAGAGAGTCTACACAAAGAAAAGAGGAGAGATTCGTAATTACGATGATAATGCAGTTTAAGAATGCAACACACACACACACACACACACACACACACACACACACACACACACACACACACACACACACACACACACACACACACACACACACACACACATCTGATTGATTACACAATTGCCGTGATGTATCGCCTGCAATGGTGGCCGTGACATCGAAGTTGATGTCTAAAACAAGAAATGTGTCATGTGAACGGTGATAAATGTAGCCATCCTCCTGCTTTGCTGCATTCCCTAATTCCATGCTGTGTTGTTCAATAGGGACACACAATGTTTTGCCTTGGAATTCCAATGGTAAACAAATTTCATACCTTAAAGCTCGCAGATACACTTACAGTAATATCTTCTGGTTTTGTTTCATACAATTTACTCGTATATTTTTCCAGATATATATATAAAACAAAAAATCATTTGTCTGCTCTCAACGCCAAACCTCACCCTCAATCTTGTGATCATTAGCAAAATGTTTGCCACTAATGTGCTGTTTCAGTGGGCCAAACAGGCGAAAATTGCCTGGGAGGGGAATCATGGATGTAATGTGGATATTGAAGGAAGTTCCACTGAAGGTCTTGAATTTTCTCCATTTTCTTAATATAGTCTCTCATTGTCATGCAGGAGCAATACTCCTATTTTTAGTAGGCCTGAACGTGTTTGGCGAATTGCATCCCAGAGCTTCACAGAACGACATGGCAGTCATATTTTTCTTCCCCCAGTAGCTTCTATTGCAATCTTAACAGGACGCCCAAAACGTGAGCGGTCCTGCAAAAATTTCTGGATTCAACTGCGAACAGCTGCAACAATATTGAAGTGGCAATAATATAGGATATTTGGATTCTAATGCTTCCCTGTATCATCTCCATCCAAGAAGTAGCCTATTATGGATCTCTATCTGACACACACACACACACACACACACACACACACACACACACACACACACACACACACACACACACACACACACACACACACACACAAACGTTTCTAATTTCGGCTTATCTCTTATATATATATAGTTTGCCAATAAGAAAAAGTGTTCCATATAATGCTACACCCGTTATCATCTACGCAGTTAAGTGTATATAGGCTGTGTCGTCTTCTTAATTTTAAATAGAATTTCTTTGTATATGCCTGCGTGTGTTCAGTGGTCGATTACTCTAATTGTATGATTAAAACCCCGATTTGTTTTCTTGTATAAAACCCTACTTGCCTATTGCAAAGATGTCTACTCGTCCAACTGTAGAATTAGCAGGGGGAAAAAAGATTCTGGCTAAATCTAATCAATGAATTCCTTTCGTTTTATCAATCTTTCATTGTGGAAGTTAAAGTTATTAGATCTCTACACAAGCAATGTCTTGTGTAGAGTATTTTAATAAGCTGGATTTTCAAAGATGTTACACACACCAAAGTGGACAGAGGCTGACATAATACAGTCGTATGAGTAAGTTTCCATATGCTTCGTTTGTTATAAGACATTTGATGCGTTGTTTTATCATTTCTACACTGCCTACCTTACCTTAGCATTTCTACTGCCTACCTCACCAGCTTTTCAGTACCCAGTACCTTAATGTTAACTCAGAAGAAGAAAAATTAAGGAGTATTAAATTGAGTGATCTAGAAGACCAATGAATTAAACTTTCTGTTCTCATTCAAACTGCTGGAGAATTTTCATTCAGTGCATCTTGTATAACATCGCTGAAATGGGATAACTCTTCATTCTCTTGAAAAGCTGCATTTTCTCCGCAACCTTTTTTCTTTTAACGGTACAAAACAGCGGGTTTCATAGATAGATGGAAAATGCACGTCCGCAAAAGAAACACTTCACAGATAACCTTGATCTTTGTACTGTTACCCCATGACAAACGCAGCGAACTCAAAATATTTCAGTTTATTATTTCGTTAAACATATCTTTTTTACGGACTTTGTTTCGATTAAACGCCTATCTGATTTAGTCGATACCTCTTCCGATGTCGTTCGATTCATTTCGTGAGTGAAACGCTCCACTAGCTATCAATGCCTTGTGTGCCATATTGTGATTCTGTATCAATAGGATTTGGTTCAGATATATTTATGTAAATAAACAGAAACTCAATTTTTATACCTGTCTATTGAAAGAATTCACTGGGCTTTCTCTTGCATTGCTGCAGTTGTGCTAGAGTTATTAGATGATTCACTTGCCATGTTGCTCGTGCGTGTGGTCGCTATTCGTTCAGACGGTGCACAGTCTCAAAGTTTATTGGAAAAAGAATAAACGTTGAG
The DNA here is from genome assembly GCF_054136105.1 of Typopeltis vanoorti. Lineage (NCBI taxonomy): Eukaryota > Metazoa > Arthropoda > Arachnida > Uropygi > Thelyphonidae > Typopeltis > Typopeltis vanoorti. The sequence continues at coordinate 142,553,309 of NC_143549.1, forward strand.
AGTTTTGTTGTTTTGTTGTTTAGAGACCAGAATTTTGTAAATGTATTAAATTTATCACCTTAAAAATCAAAAAGAATTTTGTGGACTTTCATTATTCGCTTGTGGACACTCGCAGCCCTTGGATGAAAATCTGGATATGGCAAGCCATTTGTTCTCTAAGAATTTTCTCTGGGCTTGTCGAACTACTGGCAGCGTTTTGTTTCCGTTGAATCACAACCTTGAAACTATAGTCTGAGGTTTAGATATAATGATCGGCAGAGATCAACGGATAAGATGTAAAGTCTTTCACCAACAGTGAAACTTCTCAGTTCGAAAAAAAAATTCAATCACATGCATTGTGATTGCATTTTCAGTGTAGAGTACTTGCGTGGGACTGCTCAGTATACATGGTTTATAAAATATATCTTAACTATTACCATTTCAATTTCATCTATTTCTATATATACATATACACACACACGGCAGTATATCTCCCTTATATTTTCACATACATTGAAAGACTGCAACACTTACCAATACATGTCCGACCATCCGCATGTAATCGCTGACCAGGCAGGCACTCACAAGAATAACTACCATCGTAGTTATTGCATTTATGTTGACACCCGCCGTTGTGATTCTGGCATTCGTCGATATCTACAACAAAAACATCGTTGTTACAAAGAACCCCACTAAAACAAGATATTTATGATACTTGAAAACTTTATATGAAAACACACACACACTTGCAAAGTGATTTCTATTTTAATAACGCAAATGCAGTAATGATATTGTCAGTTTAAATCCTTAGGAAAGAAAACGAATAAGCAGGAAATTGAATCCACATCCTCTTCATCATAAGTGCTCTGAAAGCGACACTTGTAACTTACAAGTTATTTGGATATGGCAACACCACCTTCTTATGAGGCTTAGAAAATACATTAATCTCTGATATAATGGGATCGCCGAAAAATAGTTTCTAAGGAAATGTCAGGCATTTCAGTTTTATTATCGAGCTTGCAGGAAGATGCATCTTTAGATTATGAACTAATGGGCCTAACTGAAATGTGTGAACTGTTGATCTCCACTGTTTCATTTGTGCAGTAACGATTAAGGCTCGAATACTTTCGTTCGTTCCCCACTTGTAGTAATTCCACTCACCCTTTGACTGGTAGGAAACTAAACTGTTCACTAGCAGTTATTAAACAAGGGGCTCATCTTCTTTTTTTTCTCATTTACTTTCTAATTCGTTAATTATAATGAAACGTGAATGCTTCAAGCATATGAAAAGAGTACGAAGCTGTTTTTAAACATGAAACATGAAATCTTTTTTTGTCCAAGGATTTTTTGGTCTATAAAATATGTAAATTAGAAGGAAACTGAAGTGCTTCAATACTGAATGAAATGTTTCTGGCCAAATAAATTTCATACAAAATTTTGTCACAACTTTTTAAATGTTTCTTATAAATTATCATTCCATATTGTAATGAAAAAAAAAAGTCAAACAAAAAAAAAAGAAGAGAAACTAAGGAGGAAAAAATATTCATTTACAAAATCTACAGTCTCGTAACAGTAGCCTGCGTAGTAAATCGCTTGTTATATATGTAGTGACTATATATTCTTATAGTCAATGTGTGTGGCCCGCGGGCGCCATGGTGCCCGCGGGCCACACACACACACACACGAGTCGGACACACGAGATCATCTTTTCAATCAATCGGGCAGGTTGATAGTTAGGGATCTAAAATAGATATTCAATCTGCCTATCAGAATAACACACAACCTTAACCATTCTGCTAATGCTCTTCATTTCCTCTCAACTAGCTCTTCTTCGAAATGCACTCTTAATATTAGTTCTTCTCAGAGCACAATCTCAGTTAAGTTTACGATAGCATCCTTCACTTAACCATTCTCCGTCTTGTGTCTTCCTACATTACAAGGGATGCTCTAAATGGGATGATCTCAGCCATTCCTCCTTCTAGAGTCCAACCGCAGAGTCTGTTATCATGATCTATAACTTTGCTCAGACTGAATAAGAGAAATAATTTTCAATGAAATGAAGGTCTACATCCTTGATATCACTTCAAATTCACGACAATTATCCAAGTTTGAATTTTCAATAAGTGTATCAAAACAGTTCAAGAAAAAAAAATTGAGCATCACTCTCCGTCTAAATTAACACAAAAAACTGCAAAAAAAAAAGAGAAAGGATATCAACAAATGTGAATCTGATTTGTTAGATTGGAAGGGCTAAATACTGCACATTTGCCTGCTATTGAAATGGGTCGAGTCTTTGAGTACAGCGCCAAGCCCATTATGCGCAATTTTTGTTCTTCCATGTTTCCACCGCTCACTCATGCAGTTGGTACATCAGTCAAAGACAAGGCTGATCTACTGGCATTCGTCGATTTCAGTATTTATGTTAATGACGAAGACAAAGTACCTTCACCTATACCTCTACCTAAAACTGTTCACTCCATGTCACCGCTTTGTCTTGCATTTGAAGGAAATCAGAAGAATAGAATTCTGAATAACTCGGACACTACAAGGCATGTGGTACTGACAGCATCTCCCATAATGTCTTCAAAACATGGGCTTTAGAATTAGCTTATCCTAAAACACTCTCATCTAACTATAACAAGAAAATAAACCTACATTCAGCCCATTCGAAAACAAAGTTGACAAAAAACAGTACTGACTTCTTCGCCACCTGGATACTCACCAAATAATTAGTGAGCAGCAATATGGATTCTGCCACTATAAACCCATAAATGATCTTTCAGGAATTTGATAGTGTCTTGCACAAAAAAGGCTTCTCATCAAAGTACCATCATATAGTTTACATTTTACTCTTTGCAAGGGGGTCAACTTCTCCTCTTGTTGCTCACTATATGTCATGGTGGATAATTTCCTCTGCTCAGATTTTCTCATGAATTCAGGAATACCGCGAGGCTCTGTACTTTCATCGACTCTCTTTATTCTATACATAAATTACCTGCACTCACTGAATTCAAATCCTATCCATAGTAGAATACTCTGTTTTCTTTGTTATTTGATAAAGATCGTACTCAATCAATAAGGCGTCAAGATCTTCCATAAACGATACCCTAAATTCTAATCTCCTTGATATTCTTCAGTAGGACGAGGAGAGCATTTTGAACTTCAATGCTGGGCAAAACGGATTCCTGTCAATTTTGATAAACATCTCACGTCATTTTTCCATTACTTCGATAAGACCCAGCATTCAAACACGATCAGATATCTCTCTCCCCCTGGATTGACCTATTTCCAGTCTTCCCTGTCACAAAAAACATCTTACCCGTAGCTTTTGCAGTCGAGCTTTTACTTTTTCACTCAAGGCACCCGTTTTTTACATATACAACTGCAAACAATGTATTAAATTACAAATCTGTCTTTTCCCCCGCCACTCTGGTAGAGCTAATCCAATCCTTCTCTCTCATACATATTCAGTTTTTGTCTTATGCTAATTCTATTCAATGGGTATTTTCGTAGGCAATGTGCTGATGAACTGGTCTTTATCATTCTCCTACTTTCTTCAGGACTGTACGAACATGAGCACCTGCTGGTCAACATCCGTATACCACGCAGATCCAAATTCACAAAATCAACTTTTCTTTTTCCTCTATCTACTACTGTTCTCTAGAACACCTTACGTCACTACGTCTTTCTTAAAGACTCTCAGCGATTCCAAAAACACCTCAATAGATTGTTTCTCTCTTCTTACGCTCTTGATTCCATTAATCACTGACACGGTACAGGTCATGTTACGTTTAGTGTGTGTGTGGATTACATACAAAAATCATGTTATAGAGACTTCCTTTATGAATATGAAATTCACTTTTCCTGGTGCTTTTTAAATTTATAAATGAAATCATTTATCTCCGAAAAAGGTGTATTAATTATCTGCAAATATTGTTCGAATAATTATTTATATCTCAAGAATTATTAAAGCTATGATGTTATTTTTTAACATAGCATCGGGAATAATCATCGCTGTTTCCTGATGCATGTAATTTTCGATTAACTTTAATGAAATAAATACATTGGATCCCATGAACCGATCTTGATGAAATTACTTATACCAATATATTTATTTCATTAAATTTAATAAACCAAAATCGAAAGTTACATGCAGTTGTTACAATCAACAACGGAAGGAAGGCAATTATCACAACAACTTTTCCGATAATAAAGTCTGTGGTAGAATATTTTTATTTCTGAAGAAATAAAAATATCGATCGAACTCTCAACGTATTCAATGAAAGGTTTGCAAATGCGTTACAATTCGAATTAGGAAAAGTAGGAAGTTGCTTTCCAAAGCTCATACGTTTTATGTTTCTTTTTAAAAAGATAAATAGCAAGGAGTATGATACGTACATCAACATCTTCATGGCAGTTGCCTTCTCATGATCGCATCCATTGGCATTCTATTTCCAACCACGTGGACTCATTTCCTAAACTGCTATATTAACTATTCCACTTTAGCATGTACTGCCTTTTGGTGATTTCGACATAACGTCTTTAAAATAAATATATGTAAGTGCTTATTTCAGTAAACAGAGCTAAGTCGAAAGTTTTACTATCTGTACACACACACACACGCAGAGAGAGAGAGAGAGAGAGAGAATCAGATTTTGAGAAAATGTTACACCAAAATGACTGAATGCAACTACAGTGATATTAGATACGATAGATAATAACAAAATTGAAAAAGCAATAATATGAAATAACGTGGACTGAGAAAGGACTATAAACATTACGAAGAGACTATAAACTGTATTTATCTACAAGAATGAAGACAACTGTGCAATATCGAGGATAAGGTGGTATGCCTGGTCAATAGATTGGTAATTGTAAGACATGACTTGTTAGCGGTTACCTACTTGTAACCGCTTTTGCAGGAATCCTTTGTAGACAAGAGTACTTAACTCCAAGTTAACTTTGACTTGATTAAAATTGCATCTTTCTAATCAAACGACGTGAGGAACTGTATTTATTTAGTCATCCCCCTTTTATTTGACATACTGTATTGCATCTCATGAAGTTCATGCGTAAAAATCAATTCATAACAAATTAGTCTTTTATTTTCTAAAATATCGTATTTCAGATTATGTAGGGAAAAAAATAACAAATAAATTCTTGTATAAATCGAACAATCTTACAGATCCTCACATTTTACTTAAATTATTAGTAACATAGCACCAATTTTATGTACAGAAACTATTTGATTTCTTCAATGATTGCGTTCAACACCAGATGGCAGTACATTCTTTAACCTTGAAGTAAGTCTAAAAGATAGTCAGTCGCGTATGTGGGCATCAAATGATAAACATAATTTTATTCATGCATTCTTATTAAATAAATTATATGAACACGATTATAGTTCTGTAATGGGAAAATAGATCAATCAATCAATGAAGATTTTTTCGTAGAACTGCATTCATCCATCTAGATGAATCTCTAAGGAAATCATTCTGATCTTCCACTCCATATAATACCCGATTTCATTAATTATATCACTATTACATACGTAAAGTAAGCGGCCAATCTATTTTTTCACTAAAAACTGTCAACGATCTTCGCCCAGAAAATGCTTAGTCAACGTATACGCCAAACAACAGCAGATCAAAAAGCTGGCGACGGTCTGACTGTAACCGCAGCCAGTATTAACCGTGGAGGAGTCGGTGTTCTTAAGGGAAATGCACAAGAACCATTTTTCTTCAGTTAGATGTGAAAGAATCTGCAAACTGAAGTCTACAGGGAAACGATTTGACTCTAATAGTCACTGCAAACCAGATAGCATCGATTGCATAGACAGCCGGCATCATAAACAAAATAATGAAGTACAAGAAGCATGGGACACTTTATTTTAGTGATAGCGGATGCTCTGCTGTTCACTTCAAAGTAAATTAAAAGAATTTTATATCACGATGTATTTTAATTGACGTTCAAAACAAGTCACAAATCAACTCCATAATGACCCATTTCAGATGAGCGAATGCTCCCTTGAACCTCATGTGTGCGTTCTGCGATTTTACTGTTGTTTGATGGACGGTGGTGTCTTTATCTAGTTGCTATCCTTGTCAGCAATGTCCTATGCCAAGGATGGCAAAATCTGAACTACATTTTTTTGCGATTCCAACATTTATTTCGCTTAATAGCATGAAGTGCTTCAACTTACGAAATCTGTTTCCAAAGGGAACAAAAAAGGCAGCTATATTTATAGATGGAGCTATAATTTAGGGATTTATATAACCTTATTGTTCCATTCATTTATTTAATCTGAAGATCCACTAAGAATGACTATCTACATAGAAGTTATTCATGCTTAGAAAAAATATCTTAGAGGGGGTTTCATTTCTTTTGTACCTGGGCACCATAGGTTTTCTTGAAAACTTATGATACTAATCTGCTTCTAAAAAAAATTACCTTTTTCTAATATATTGTTTTCTAAATAGTGCAGAACACTATTTAGAAAACAATATATTAGAAAAAGGTAATTTTTCGATGTTTTGGTTTATTTATTTATTCTTAATCAGAAGAAATATGCATTTACATAAGAGGATGTACATAATTGCAGGCAAGGTCATGCAAGTATTATGTTGTGTAATGCGTATATCACTCTACGTTTTCCTCACAAGAAAGTATCCCCCCCCCCTCTAATAATAAGACAGTTTTTTAACGTGAAATATTATTTGGTGTTTACAATTATGGATTCCAAAAACTAGTTCTTTCCTCAAATTATCTTTCTCTTTAAAAACATATGATTTTTACAGGTTTATTTACTATGACTTGACTTGAACGAACGAGGAACTAAATCAGTCCGCGCTCAGCCACTAGGCTAACTGCGCGGACTTGAAGTATACTAGCTGAAATAAATATCGGCATCCATCCTTTTAGAATTAAATACCAATGTGTAAATTTCTTCTGTCACACGTGGCCTATCTTGCAGTAAAAGGAGAAAAAATATGCCACTATAGAGTTCGACTGTATATCTGTGCACCGTCAGTGGCACCTACAGACTTTGAAAGAGGTGGTTGTGTTTCCGATTAACCCATTCGCGATGCCTTTACAAAAATAGATTTATCATATTATTATTATAAATTATATTTGATGTTTAAAATTTAAATTTATGAAAATAGTGAACAGTGTTTGTAACAAATCACTGCCATTCAGTTGCAAGATGATGATAACCGATTGAAAGACAAAAAAATCTTTTTAAAGACTGACAAGAATAATTAATAACTAGGGTTAGTTTACTAGTCTGACAGATTCCCATCACCATGTTAAAGTCCATATGGAGCCTACAACCACGTCTCCTTTGCCATTTTGTGAAATTAGCTCTTTTTTGTATTGTAATAACAATTGCATAAACGGTGTTCATCGCATATTAATCTCACCGAGGTATTCATCAGAAGTTTGCAGTTACAAAATATACATAAGCATAAGATTAATTAACATCCTATTAAAGGTATAGTTTCAGAAACCAATGACACTTGGTTGATCATAGGCCTTAAATGCTTATAAAGTACTAATGATATTAACACTCCTAATGCCTTATTACAGTGGTTCTCAAACTGCGGGGCGCGACCCCCAGAGAGGGCGCGAATAGCTTGAAAGGGGAGTGCAGCATACTTTCCTACAGATAAAAATTAAAACTGCCCTAAAACAGTTTTAAAAATAACAACAAATAAGAATACAGAAAGAAAAACTTTTGATGATACAGGTTTTAATTATCATGAATTTCAAAATAACTAATAATTATTTTCTTCACTCGCACTTTTAAAACGCATGTGCCAGAGTCAGTGTTGATAGTTCGGCAGCGGCCGCATCCTCTTCCAGGCAGCACTATACACGAGCAGCTGAAAGCAGCGACTTAATGACATCTCATTGGCGCTTGTTTCAGTGCAATTGTGCTGATTTGTTTACCTATTGAAGTTGACTGGATTATAAACAAATGATCATGAAGCGTTTCCTGAATGGTAATAGAAATGAAGATACCAGTGCCCCTTCAACTAGTGGTGGGAAAGAAGCTACTCGGAGTGTGAAAACAAGAAGGTATGATGAGAACTATTCATCACTAGGCTTCACGAAAACTGTAATCAATGATGAAGAATATCTTCAATGTGTAATCTGTTTAAGTATTTTAGCTGCAGATAGTATGAAACCTAACAAAGAGACATCTCAAAACCAAACATCCTGAGTTTACAAATAAACCAAAAGAGTTTTTTTGTTAGAAAGCTTAGTGGCTTGAAGTCCACCCAACAGAACTTTGCTAAAACTACAAATGTGATCTCCAAGGCCTTTTAGCCTCTTATCAGGTTTCTCATAGAATTGCTAAATGTAAGAAACCACACACAATTGCAGAAACACTGATTTTACCAGCAGCGACTGGCATGGTATCAACAATGTTGGGTGACTCTTCTGCTCAACAATTGAAAAATATTCCCTTCTCTAATGACACAGTTTGTAGAAGAATTTAAGATATTTCTGACGATTTATATCAGCAGTTAATTGAGAAGTTGCGTAACAACTGCTTTGCACTTCAAGTGGACGAGGCGACTGATATTCATAAAGATGCTCATTTGATTGCATACATTCGTTTTTTTTTTTATGAGTGTAATATACGAAAGGAATTGCTTTTCTGTGAGCCTATCTTGAAAACACCAACAGCTGAAAGTCTTTTTGACATGATTAATGCTTTCTTTAATGTAAATGATATATCATGGGATAAGTGCACTGGTATATGTACAGATGGAGCTCGTTCAATATCTGGAGTCAATGCTGGATTACAAGCAAAAATTAAAGCTGTTGCTCCTGAAGCAGTATGGACTCACTGCATGATACATCAGGAGACTCTGGCAGCTAAAGAACTCAGTCCACCTCTTCATGAAGTGTTGCAGACGATTCTGAAAACCGTCAATGTTATCAAGACAAATCCTCTGAAGTCTAGACTTTTTAAAATGCTGTGTGAGGAAATGGATGCCGAACACATTGCTTTGTTGTTTTTAGTGATGCTCGATGGCTTTCAACAGGCAAGGTATTAAAGAGAATGTTTGAGTTGAGACATGAGGTGCTTTGTTTTTTAAATGGGGAAAACCACTCACTGGGAGACAGTTTCAGCAATAAGGATTTTTTATTGAAAATGGCTTACCTCACAGATATATTTGAGAAACTGAATATTCTTAACACTTCACAAGGGAATGAGGCAACTGTACTTTCTTGGAATGACAAAGTTAAGGAATTCATGAGAGAATTATAGCTCTGGAGACACAGTATGGAAAGCGACGTGCTAGACATGTTCCCTACTCTAGTGTCAATGGTACAAGACACTGATAATCCAGTGCTTCCAATGGAGATAAAAAGCTGCCTACTTGATCATCTCCTAATGTTGCAAGTTCATTTTGAAAAAATACTTTTGTGATGATTTTGATGAATTTTATTGGATTAAAAACCCATTCGAAAATGCACTTGGGCCATCATCTCTGAACGTAAATGAGCGAGAACAACTTAGAGTGGCCATTTCTGATATTACACCACGTTTTGATAAACTTTGTTCTCAAAAGCAGGCCCATCCATCACATTAGACTTTGATATTTAAACGATTGATTATTTTTACAGAGAAAAATTAAATACTTGTTAGTTAAATATTGTTTCATTTCAATACATATTTTGGTTAATTGCAAGTGTTAAAACTAATTTTTATTGTAGGCCTATTATTGTGATACTTTAATTATTTTGCGTCAAAAAACTGTTAAATAGTAAGTAGAAAACACAAAATAAACTGAATAAAACGTCAAACTTAGTATGCCTTCTACCTTACTACGTTAGAAAAGTGGACGTAGGTCAAGTCAGAGGCTTACAAAACCTGCGGCTTTGCCTACTTCACTTATCTAACGTTCTTCATGCCATTTTATAAGGCAAATGTCACTTCCTCATCGAGGTGATATATTAGTTCACACAAGACGTGTTACAAAAGTGATTGTATTTATTCCGCTCCTTTTGTGTGGACGCTCAAGTCCTTTGCTTATGTATATTTTCTTTACTGTTTTAAAGATCACCGTTGTAATCATGCAAAGTTTGTAGTAGTTAAGAAAGAATTTTCAGTTACACTAGTCCTATGAAAAAGAAAGTTTAAATTTATGAACACTTTCAGTTTCTTATCTACTTTCACGCTAATTTTTTTTTTTTTTTTTGGTTCTGAAATATTTTGATGTTCAGTTCTTGTCTGATGTTGCTTGTTCCTGGGAATAAAAGTAAAGCCCTTTAATTAAAATCCCTAATGATAAATGTTCTCAAAGGTGTATAATATTACAATGGTTATTATAGAGAGAAGATCTTTTTGTCCCTAAATTATAAAAGTGACTTATACATTATAAATGTTTTGCATTTGTTGGTGGTTACGATTAATGTTCTTAATGGATCCATGAAGAGTATCTCTCCCCACAAAACACCCCAACTGTCTCCGCATGCTGTGATATAAAGGTAGTAAATTTCGGGGATTAATGATGGGATTGTTACACTCAAGAGAGAGAGAGAGAGAGAGAGAGAGAGAATACGCCAAGAATTTCACGTACGCTTCTGAAGAAAGTAATTAACAAACGACACATTCCTTGATCAAAGACGAATCTTCCATTCCTCCAACTCGCTTCCTGTAAAGCAGACCATTCGAATTTAACACGCTCGTGATACATGGTAACGTTCCAAACACATATTGACTTCTTTTCTACGCCAAGAGATACTCATACATCACATAATGGGAAAATGGAGCAGATAAAGTCCTATAAAATTTCTGTGCATTCTCGTATGGTATTATATTCGTGTGTGGAATATAATACCACACTGCGTGACAAATCAATCCCATAGATGCAGTAATAATGTATATGAGTGGCTGTAACAGTACAAAAGTTTTATAGAGTGTTCAACTAATTGCAATGTTTCAAAGATCAAATACTTTTCTTTGGTGGTTGTATGTTCGTATGCAAGGTTGTGCTATAACACATACCAAATTAGTCTCTACGTTTAGCGTTATAATTAAATATCATTAAGATCATCAAGTGAATTTGTAATTCCCAGTGTTGTATAGCCACAAAGAAACTTCAAATATCACAAGATCGATAGAAGAAAAACTTAAGTTGTACTGTAATCAGGAACTGGAGAACTTATTATTATTATTTTAGATTTCTTTTTATCGGATGATTCTCGAATTAATCGATCTTTGTATAAGTAAGTAGGGTTATTAAATAATTAGTTATACGACTACAGTATTTAAAAAAAATAAATATATGAAAATAACATAGATAAAATGATAGTATGAAGGACGGGAGCTAAAAAAAAAAACACTGAATAATGTGAAATAACAAGGCACATAACAATAAAAATGAAGAAGATAAGGGCCAAGGGGGAAACTCACAACGTCATCCTCCACAATTTTCCACAATATTAATATCCCCCCCTTCCCCCCAAAAAAAAATAAAGTAAAAAAAGTGACTACACCCTCTTTCCCATCCCCAACAAATTTTCTGACTAATTTACTGGAACGAGAAGCGAATTAAAAGAAATATAAACAGAAAAGAAAAAAAGAGAAGGTGGAAACTAAAGGAGATAAAGAAAGAATGTGTTGGCTTAGTGGAAAAGAGTTTTTTGTATCACAGACGACACACGTGCTGTTTGATCTAGGGGCGGTCAATGAGTCACCAAGTTTTTTTTTTTTACTTTAATCGCCTCTGTGTACACTTCCTAACTTGGCACCACCATGCGTGCGTGCGTGCATGGGCTGGACACTAATAAATGCTGCTATCACTACCGCATTAGTTGATAGTTGAGTAAACGACCCACGTGGAGTAGCTACTTCCTGCCGCTACAACCATTAGAGCTGTCCTGTGAAGGGATCATTGTCTGACACTTGAGAGAGAAGGAGATTGTGTGCTGTCTTCTTGCTGCCATTAGTCGGCTAAAGTGGCTTTATATTGTTGTCTGTAAGCCGCGGGGAAGGAGGGGCCTCCCGTCTTTCAGTCTTCTTGTAATGTGGTAGCTTGGCTCGTTCACTTAATGCTAGACTTTTCGGGAATCTTCGTCGCGGCCTCGGAATAGCACGCACTCTAAAAATAACGTCGAATGCATCTAAGAAGGTTGCACAACTGACAGTAAGACAGCGACTAAAATCACTCACATGACACTTGCCGAATGCGCGATCTACATTTGCTCACAGAATTAAACGGGGAACTCGTAATTTTGGGAGGGGGGACAACAATCCTGTGTTCATATATATCCTCAAGTAAGTCCGGAAATACTTCGCTCGCAAACTCCTTCCTCCTGCTTGGGTGTTTGTTCCTTCAACGGTGACGTTTCTTTGGTTTCTTAATTTCGTTACATTGACTTAATTTGTGACTTTTATTGTTGGATTATTTCATTGGAGCTGTAAAATAAATTGCAAAATGTCTGGTAAATTAAAATCTATTGATTCGTTTTAACCTAACTGAAAATGAAGAAAAAAAAATCCAATATTCTAAATTGGGAGACTTTATCTAGTCTCTTTCGACTAAAGGTGAGTTAACCGGTCTCATACGTAGGTGGAGAGTAATCCCCCTCCCCCAGTAACGGGTTTTTCATCCCTCAAAATAGGCAAATCGGTCCCGCAAACACACACACACACACACACATACACGGCTACAGTCAGAGGATATAGTGCGGCAAGGAAGGCAACGGGAAACCACCTTGCTCATAATCATCTCCCTACTATGGTAGCATATAACTACCCCCACCACCCGTATAGCTGAGGGAATAGAATAAGGAATTCTAAACTGAAGTAGTATTTCTTCATTTTCTTTATTTCTCAAATATTTCTACGTAGCAATATGTGTTTCACAATACTTCATAGCTTTTAAGCATCGAAGACATTTTCTATTCCCGGTTTTACAGTCATGAACTTTTCTGATAAAATGCAACAGAATGTTTTGTTTCAAGCCCCATTCTTGGATATAAGTTATGACGTAATCTCACAGTGATCGAAAAAAATGTCACTTAGGCATCTTTAAAGGTAAAAACCACAGCCCAAATTTAGTATATAATAAAGTATATATAATTGAGCCTATTTATCTTCTTCTTGTTATTATTCCTACCCTCCTCTTTTACCTTCCGGTGTCGAGGATTTTTCTACATTTAACCACTACTGTATCGAGGATAAGGTGGTTAGCCCTATGCATCCCATGTGTCCTATGTATCTCAATGCTTGTGTTCACGGCCGGTTTGCCTGTTCTGGGGGACAAAAACCCCAGTTTCCGGATGAGAAATCCACCGGCTAACTCACCTTTAGTCGAAAGAGACGAGATAATGGTTCCTCACGTCACTGACGAAAATCGAACCCAGGTCTTTCCGACCAAAGGGCTTCGTCTATACTGACTGAGCTACGGAGGCCCTGAACCTATTTATATTAATGTTTATAGCATAATTATTTTAATTCGGTTTACATGTATCGTGTATTACGAAACCAGAATAGCATATTTATTTTAGTAACATTTTTACTCGCAGGATTAAAAGGTGCAAAGAGTAAAACCTAATAAACCGTCAACTGACTAAATAGAATGATTGGTGTCGCGAGAACGATTAAAAGGCTGTTCATAAGGGGGAGGAGGAGGAAATGATTATACAGTTTAATGTTGAATGTAATTGCCAATCAAAGATGCCCTTTGGCACTTACATGGCTTCATCGAGTGTATCAAAACTGGCTTACGTTTAGGTAGAGTCCCAGGAAAAAGAGGTAGAGTCTCTACCTCTTTTTCCTGGGTATAGTTCCACCAAATGTTCATAAAAATCAGATATTTTGGCCCATTCCTCCGCCAAAATGGCATTGATACCTATAGTTGATTATTTTGACCTTGTCCTCATGCGATGTTGTTCCCAAAAGATCCTAATAGGGTTCGAAATAATACTTTGGGCACCTTCATTTCCTCCAAGCTTCGTCACAATAGCATCTTGGTGTGGTGCATTACCATGTAGTCAGTCAGCTGGATGATTTTCATAGAACAACCGTAGCAATCAAAATATCACTCTGACGTTTGAGGATCATTTTGCCGGCGGCTACAAGAGATTCCGGTTACAAGAACAAGAATCATTAAAACCGTTACATGAAACGATACGCTCTGGTAAAGAACGTTCTCCTGGAGGTTATCATATCCAAACATCGGATGTGAAGAGCGTCTCGTGTTCTGTTTGTATAAAGCAGTCCTTTCATGGTAAGTGAGGCAAACAAGTTCTTCCAGTTGCTGTATATGACCGTCAAACGCAAACGTGTACAGGTATAGAAGTCCTGGAGATCTCCTTGAGAAATTCCATTGGTGCATTTCAGCGCTCTCCTATTCCTTCCCGTCAGTCATTTGATCAATCGAAAGATTTCTTAGGGTTTCTTTTTATCACTATTTACATCTTTTAATAATGCAGTGGGAGGTGAACTGGAAGGTGGTAGTCATGGCGTAGTCACATCGAACCAATTGAATGCTGTTAATGCAGCAGCTCATGATAACACTTTGCTAGAATCGCTAGAAGTCGATTCGCTTTGTCGTGAACTATGCTCGATTTAGATTCGACAAGCACAGTCATTTAGCGTTCATTTCTTACCTTACTATAACTTGCTATGCCATATTGTCACCAATACGTACTCGAGTTGCAATTTATAATATATATAATCACACAGAAGTTGAAGGACCTTTCTCTTCCCAGACCTGATGTTTACCTCCTCTAAACCCACCGACCGGAGAACACAGGTGATTGACATAATAATAATCGTGACTCACAAGACTTTACTGCTGCGGCCTAATACTGTATAATATGAAGCAACTAGCCTTGGCATGGATATTTTTCACATTTGGAAGAAACCTGTTGCTTTCTAGCAGGGCAGATATTGTTCGATAACCTGGAGCTGGAGAATGAAATCAGGTTTTCCAGCAATGCTCGTGTTTTTACAGACATATGACATTGAAGAAATTATGGCAGCTTCTTCAATACAGAAGAGCAGCACTGATGAAAATACCTATGGAAAAGACGTAAGAAAGAAAGAAAGTGAATATTCTTAGAAAGTGATGAAGTGTGTGTCTTTAAGGGGGGGGGCGCTTTAACGAGATAGCAAGGCGTCTTGAGGAGATTTCAGATGCGTGACCCCAATTGCAGGGAGAGCATTTTCCAAGGGATGGTTTGGAATTTGCGTAGGATTATTAGCTATACAGGTGAAAAGTAATGCCTCAAGCAGAATGCTACTGTTTGTTTGACGAGGATATAGAAGTAATGTCTGCGAAAACTAGGAGTCGCCACAAGAAGAGAAATGTTAATTAGCTTAGAGATGTGAGTACTGTCGAACATAAACATAAGTCTGGTGAGATCTTCCTTGCGAGGAATATGATAGAATTTTGTTTGGATGTAATTTAAGGTCACAATGTTATCTTTATCCCAATGGAGAGAGCAATGAGACATTCTTTAAGCACTGTTGCTTGAAGATTCTAAGCTGGAAATTTGGACTACACTATCATTAGACAAACTAGCGATGGAATTTGAGGTTAGTGAAAGAAGATTATTTATATATAGCAGAAGAAGAGGGTAGGAGAAAATACAGAGCCCCGAGGTCTTCTGATACCGGTGTGGAAACCAAAAGAAAGGAATCCATCCTATTATAAAACGACTAGAGAAGTAACTGGTGACCGATTTTCTAAAGGCAGACACCGAAAGATGATATAGATGTATGGAAGGACAAATATGGAAAAATCCACACCGTACCATTCTGGCATTGAAGCCAAATCCGATAATATAAGGATAAACCACCCTATTTATATATAATATAAATAGGGTGGTTTATCCTTATTCCCAATGCCTCCTATGTATGTATGTATGCTGGGCGAAACGAAATTCATTCCACAAAACAGGCAATCCGGTTTTGTGGAATGAAAAACCCGACTGAGCTATGAAGGCTTTAAGCAGTACTTTACAAATTTGAAGATGTTCTGCACACAGATCATATAAAATATACAAAACATGAGGTTTTTCTTGTTTTACAGCTGGAATTTAGTGAAGCAAATTCTAGTACCATCGAGAAAATTTTTTTAACAAAATCCAACTTTATAAAATTCAATCAGAAGAAAAAATAAATTGATATTATTCCAAATGTCTTAAAGCACTATTTCTCAAATGTCGTATTTGGACAGATATATACTTCTGAACAAAAACCATGTCACAGCTATCCTAATCACATACGAGTATCATAGCTAAGCTTGAAGTAGCAAGGATAAAATAATTAGGAGCTTTGTAATTTAGTTTCTGGAACAAACCTCAGTGATGACGACTTCCATCGTCTAGTGCAACTCCACCACTTTTCTTACAGGAGGATTGAAGGGTTCCATGAAAATTCATCGAAAAAACAGTTAATCGAAAGAAAATTCATCGAATTGCCTTCCAACAATTCGTCGAAAATGTAATTCACCGAAAATTTTAACTAAAATTTCATTAAATTGATCCAGCCAAAGCGGAATTGCTAATATCATTTCGAAACTTTTTTTCGAAAATGTTATGATAAAAGTGATCCATTTAGAACAAAAACTGTACCGTGCAGAGATAGCTTCTTGTACCGACAGCTTCTACAATTGCGCTAAGTCAGAGAGTTTTTGTAATGCATAATTTGGACACGTTATTTCTTTGTTGCTTCGAATATAGCTGAACTGAAAACTGGAACGGTTCGACATTTTCTTGTAAAAGATTCAAATAGCGAATCTGAATCAGATCCGCCATTTGAAACTTTTATTCATTCCATAAATGGAATGAATAAAAGTTTAATTCCATAAAATTCATTACAATTCATCCCATAATAATGGCTGTATTGAAGTCGCATATTACTATTAACAATAATAATAATGGAGCCTGCGTAGTTAGTCGGTATAAACGAAGCCGTTTAGTTAGGACGACCTGGGTAGTTGGAATCCCATGTACGACGCGCATAATTTTTATGTGTCCTGTTCAGCTAAAGGTAAGTTAGAAGGCATAATACGGAGATGGCTGGGCTTTTCCTCCAGGAAACAGGCAAACCATGAACAGACATGAAACAGTTATCGGACAAGAAAGACAATAAGAAACCATATTGTTCTATAATTATTCCCTATTAAAGTAGCATTGCTTTCTCACTCTGCATGGTTCAGTATTTGTTCTAAATGGATCACTTTTATCATAACATTTACGAAAAGTTAAAATTTTCGGTGAACTAGTTTTTCGATGAACTTCATTTTCGACGAATTGTTCATTCAATTAATTGCCTTTTCGATGAACTCTCCGAATACCGGACTGAAGAGGCTGCTCCCAGGTTCCGATTTCTATCCCTCCTCTTTATTTTCGAGGTAAAGTAGGGACAAAACTGGTTTCACGTACTTGCGAAATACGCTTTAGGGACTCAGAAACTCCCATACACGAGGGGTCAATAGTAAAATGTTTTCGCAGACCGGCTGCTATATAATATAAGAGATCGAAATTGATATGGATGAATTAAGAGATTCCCGTTCTGGCTAACTAATAATCTTGCTGCCACTTCCATGCCGAGCCTAAGGGGGCGGGGGGTTGAAAGTGTCCACTTGTGGATAGGATACTGAGTTTGCTCTATGAAGTTCGCTAATCTTTCTTCTCCTATTGCAAGCCTAGAGTCTTTATTTAATTCTTCCTTCCAATCCATGATGAAGGATGACATATTCAAATTCAGTTGGAATTTGGATCAAAAAACTCCCATCAAACAATCTCCAAAATGAACATTAAAAAGCCACAAAAATTCAACCACAATCAAAAATATAACAAACGCCCAACCAAAACGAGCTCGTAAACACTAAAAAACATAAGGTGAAAGGTTAAAGACTTCACATTATTAATAATACTTACACGTACAAAAAAAAAAAAAGATTCACACAGATTTCATATTCACGTTATCAACATTTGTGACCATAACAGCAGGTTAACTTATGTGCACCATCACTCACAGTCATCCATCTTCATCTTTTATTTCTCGTCCGCAAAAACTAACTCAGCTTCCCCATACTACAGCTTTCACAAAGGGGGGGGGGGGGAAGAAGGTGAACATTCCTCAGAAATCACATCGATCAGTTGGATATGCTCTGACTCAATATTTTCTTATCAATGTTCGTTGCATTCAACTGCTTTCTCTTTCGCTCTCATAACTAATCTGATCCCTTTGATTTCATGTCTCTAAACCTTTGGTTTTTCTGTGATGAAAACGACCAAACTTCTTTAGAAGCTTTGACGTCCATACCTCAAAGAATATTCCGTCATCCGATTCCGCTAATCAAGCTGGTATTGATGCCGAGGTGATAATCCTTATCACCCCCTCAACATCCCTGACCTTAACAAATTCTTCACCGAAATGTAGAAATCATTTCTCTACTTTCTTAGACTATAACCTCCCTATGAGGCTTTCCTCACACTCTTCATCTCATGGACAGTGTTCCTCACACAGCGCCACCATCCAAGATACTGATTTCAGATAACTATGAATGTGAACCATGAAACTCAACTGTCTACGACTAAAAGTTCAATTGTTTGGCACCGATGTGCTACGGGATTTCCATATCTAAGATATGTCACGTTTGAACTGATATCTAAAGAAGAAACTATTGAAAAAAAACTATGGGGGTCATTTACCTTTGAATCCGTTTGTTCTAGTACGAATATACGTCAACTTATCCTCCAATTTAAACTGCGAACTCAATACCCAGTAAGTTGAATAGGGAACGCTGTTTTACGGGATGCCTTGTCCATTTGGAACAAAGAAAAAAATAGACGTCTGGCTGCCAAAGGACTTAAGTTACACGCAGAAGAAAAGACACACTTTAGCGCTTCGAAATGTCTTCTTCTAACAGTTCGTGACTGCCGTTGATGTTATCTGTATTCTAAATAAACTCATTGTGTGAAAGCTGTTTCACTACACAAGTTTTTGTGTTTCGTGTCTTTAGTCGCACAGCGCTCTAATTAGTTAAAATAAATTGGTCAGTGAGCTATGCGAGATTTCTTTTAGTTGTTACTACACGTGGCTCTTGATCTCGTGAGCATGCACACGATATAGCAATGTATTTCTCGTTGAGAATATTAAATATACCATATCAAATGTTTCATAACTAAAACAAATATAAATTATTTTAGCAGAAAAATAAGACATATAATGTACGTATATTCTAAAGATATTGAACTTCTGTTTATCTTCAGACTTTATTATTATTCACATAATTGGTACACAGTCAAAATAATATATAATTTAAACAACAATTTGTCAATTCAGATTCTACCCAAAAATCTAAAATTAGCCCGTCAGGTAGAGTTGTAAAATATGGACTGTTCCAAGTAATGCTGTTTTTTGTAGGTCATATGGGGTCACTTCGTTGATGTTTAATTGCTGTAAATAGTTGGATAGCTTCTTTGAAGTTGCACCAAGCGCACCGATAATTATTGGGATGACTTTGGTGTGTTTAAGCCACAGTCGGCCAACTTCGATTGCCAGATCTCGATGTTTAGTAATTTTTTTTTCAGTTCTTTGTTGTTAATGTTGTTATCACTGGGTGCTGCGATATGAATAATCCAAACTTGTCGATGTTCGATAATTGTGATGTCAGGTTTATTGTGTTCCAAATGCCGATCAATTTCTATTCTAAAGTCCCAGAGAACTTTTGCTGTTTCATTTCCAATGCAGTCTCTATTTTATGCTGCCACCATATTTTTCATACATGCCAATGAATTATTTTGGCCACTCGATCATGGCGGTATTTATAGTCATTTTGAGCTATTTTGCTGCAGACACTGATTAGATGTTCTACAGTCTCATTTTTCTGATCGCATAATCTGCATCTGCTGTTATTATTAATGTTCAAAATTTGTGCTTTATTTTTTCTCATTATTATTGTTGTTGTTGTTTTATTTCATATTTTTTAAAAACATTATATATATATATTTGAATTTTCTGGTTTCATGTGAACAATATAAAAATTTTGTTGCTTTTCCAGAAGTATAAGCTGGCATAGCAGGAGTTCTGAGTTAAGACATAAATACGAGGGTGGTCTGAAAAGTTCTTGGCTTAACAATAAAAAAACGAATTTATAATTTCAAAATTATTTTTATTTTTCAACATAATCTCCCTTAAGACAAATACATTTATTCCAGCTATGCTCCCGCGCCATTATCCAGTCCCTGTCGTGGTTCTCAGAAAAGATCTGCAAAATATCCCTCTACAGCTGCAATCACCTCTTAATTCGAAGAAAAACGCTGACCAGCGAGGACGAGTTTTAGTTTGAGGAAGAGATAGAAGTCAGAGGGAGCCCAATCTGGTGGAGTAGGGTGGATGTTCTAACAATTCATAGTGCAGATCCCTTAATTTTCCCATTGTCAAAACACTTTTGTGGGCAGATGTATTGTCCTGATGAAAGATATGATTTTTTCTTCCGCAAACCGGGTCTTTTCTCACGAGTTTTTTCGTATAATCTGGTTAAAAGATCGGAATAATTAGTTATTGTTTTACCTTTAAGATAATTAATAAACAAAATGCCTTTAGCATACCAAAACACCGATGCCATGACCTTTCCTGCTGATGGAACCGACTTTGTCTTCTTTGGCGCTGAACAACCGGCTTCTGGCTACTGTTTTGACTGCTGTTTGGATTCTGGTGTGAATCCAAATCGATAATGGTGAATCCAAGTCTCATTCATAGTAATAAATCGACGCCAAAATCAGTTTTATTCTTCTTGAAACGCTCCAAGCACTGCTCAGAGATTTTCACGCGAGTGCGTTTTTGATCTGCTGTGAGCAAGCGGTACTCATCTTGCGCAAAGCTTTTTCATTTGCAATTCTTCATGCAACATATATCCTACCCGTTCTTTTGAAATGCCTACAGTCTCAGCAATTTTACGCACTTTTGACTCACCGGTCATCCAATTCCATATTGTGCACTTGATCAATGATTTCTGGTGTTGTTACACTTTTTGGACGTCCTTCACGTGGATCATCTTCAAGACTTGTACGGCTACGTTTAAACTCGGCAGCCCATTTCTTAATTGTCGAAAACGAAGGAGAAGGGTGCCCATAAACTTCATGAACTTCGAATTAATTTCTTTTGGAATTAAATTTTCTTTTACAAAGAATTTTATAACAGCACTGTACTCAGTTTTATCCATTTCAAGGGATACAGACAACACTTTTGCTTCAGACAGCTGTATAAAACAAAATACTTGATAAAATGACTTGCAATTTCACATGGACACTTATGGCAGATGTACAAACTTATAAAAAAAATCCTGCCGATAATGTTACCATGTATGGTCGAAGCGGAGAACTTTTCAGACCACCCTCGTATAATAGATTTTTTTAATTCAAAATGGTATTACTATTGCAAAGCCCGCCCACACGTTTGTAATTTGATAAAATCTATATGCCCAGAGTTTTAAATAATATTTTATCGATTCACGTCCGTAATTAGTGCAAAAATAATTTTAATACAATTAAAATTACAGATCCTAAAATATCTGTTGCGTAAAAGAAGAAACAGGATTTCCTAAAATATGTGAGCAATTAGTTGTTTAATAAGAAATAATACATAGGATAAATATTTTTTTCGAAAATATTGTACAAAAAAAAAAAAAAAAAACGATTGGAAAACGAAGTGGTGATACATTTACAGTTCTGGATAAAGATTAATGGATTTTGAATACAAAATAATCCAAACTTTACTTACCGGCGCAGGTTTTGCCATCAGGTGCTAAACGATAGCCTGGATTGCATCTGCAGTAATAGCTACCGAGAGTGTTGCAGCAGTGTTGTCGACATCCTCCGTTTCCATCGGCACATTCGTTGATATCTGCATGCAGGAATGATGACAATAAAACATATGTTGATGAACAGAATATTTTAAACTGAATTAGCTACCATGTTTAAATATCAAAGGGTCACAGTAGCAGTTACTATGTTATTGATATAATAACCATTCGCTTTCTTGATTTTAAAGAAGTTGGTTCATATTCTGTTGCAAATGAATACGTTCAGTCAATTTAAAAGTATGTCACTCGAAGCGAGTGGTAATTTTTTCTTTCTTTCTTGAAACTTTCTTCAGAGGTTTTCGAAAACTAGTGCCGAGATGGTAAAAATGATAAAGCGGTTCTAATAGTAATGAGCTTCTACAAGTTTCCTAGTAAGATTTCAGAGGAAAGAAACGTGTTATCATTGAATTTAAAGACCTGTAGATTTTATCTTTAGGAAATACACAAGAGCACATTCTGTTCCCAAAGAAAGAAGAATCGGGAACGACCAAGAGGAATCAAAAATTGTTCTCTGAGTCTGGAATTGCGTGAATGAATGTTGAATAGCTACTGTAAGTAATTTAACAGACTTCAACGACTGCGAGGAAAGTATCGATGTCAGTTCCGATGAACAGTGTCCATAGATGTATTTGCAGAAAATGAAAAAGCATTTCAAACACAGAGATTAAAACTTAATGTCTATGTGAAAGTGAGCATATTGAATTGTTTTCAGAGGAATCACTACTTTAAAGACATTTAGGAAGGAACTTATTTCGAGCCATTTCATGCTTCCAATAAGGAAGGTGGTGGGTGGTCTCACTTCGGCAATAAAATTCTAATATTCTAATAAATATTAGAAAAGATAAATATTTAGATACTTTATGTAATAGATGATTTTTATCACCCGATGGCAGGCAATTTCTCTGTTTAATGAAGACTTTTGTGTTCATTCATTAGAATAGATTTCTAATATCTAACCTTTATAGTTCGCAACTATCATAAATAAACAAAGATATTTTATAGATTTTTCTGCACTCGACAGTATGGAACCTTTCACGTTACAGTGATAAATGAAACGTTGGTAGCGCCCTCTATGAGAAATGTAGACAACTAATTCGTTTTTCGTGATAAACGAACACAAATGAAAAGTTAAGTCCTTTGGAACGAAAACCAGTAAAAAAAAAAAGGGGGGGGGGAGAATAGATGCTTCTTAAGATGCGAAATAAAAAAAAAATCAAGAGGACATAACATGACATGATGTAGGAGTTCCTATACTTTACATCAAAGGATCCGAAAGACTTCTTACAAATTGCCGCCTCACTCTGACCTCTGACCTAGCGCTTTATGATAGACAATTAAACGAAAATGATGCTGAATACTCGATTGCACTCCTTCCTTTATAGAAAAAGTTCTTTCCGCGACACGGCACATAACAGCAACAGTACAATGCGTTCAGGTTACAGACAAGGGCATGCACATCCGGAAACTGCGTGACTCTTTGCAAGATCATAGGTCGCCACTCCGAAAGCGACACTAATGCGACACACATCTGTCCTGTCATCGGCGTGGAGAACGTGCTAGTGAGACAGCTGTTCTTTAGGACAACAAGAGAATGCTATCTTCTTCAACCCACCCGAAACCATGAGCAAGGATAGGTTGTTCGAGAAGCACTCAGATGTCAAAACTATGCTGCCCTTTAGACACAGTGGTGACCCTTTTCTCTGCTAATTGTAGCTGATGATGAAGATGAATGACGTCATCCACCTATTCCTCTCTTTGACTAACTGGGAAGGTATTTCTCCTTGTGAATCCGTGGAGTACAGAAGGCCTTTAAGTTTATCTCTGCTGACGTGTAAATTAGACAAGCTATTAAGGATGGTTAGAAAGAAGAAGAAATTGTATATAATTTCACACTTTGTAATGATGGAAAAGACACTGTCATGTGTTGCCAGTGGAAATAAAAGAAAGAGAGGACCTTGTAACAAGGAAAGATGATGAAAGAACTCAATAATACAGGATGATGCACCAGAGAATTTTTGATACCGTTTCCACAATCTCGCCTAAGTTATTAGCGTTTTTTTATATACGTACAAACAACACGATTTGCAAATTATTTTATAACGAAAATCTGAATTTCTATGAAAAATAATTGCAAAAAATGGTTAAACGAAAATTGTAAAATATATTCTAATTTTAATCTATTTTTAGTTAATTTTTATCAGCGATATTTTAAATATATGCATTGTCTGTAACTCTTGTGTAGGAGAATATCTTAATGGGATGAGTGTAAAATACGTCTAAGTGCAGTGATACCGATCTTCTCTGATCCTTCCTATTACGGTAGGTTGTACGTGTTTAGATCGATTATGAGAAAGGGACCCCCTTTGGGTTCATCCGCTGCGCTTGTGATAGCATGTAACAAACCAGATAACCAGCATTGCATAAACGTCAGTATGTTAAATATTTTGTTATTACCATGTACTGTATGGTTCACAACTTCACATTATACAAAAGAGCAAAAAATGTCAGTAACAAATAAACGGATACAGTAACAGGGAAAGTTCATAGGCTTCTTTGTACTGCTTTACATCCAGCGAATTTGATTCTCAGAGATTAAATGTATCTTTGAATTCGCATTCGTTGGCTACTAGATCGTTACCATTAATTTCAAATGAAGCAGTTTTCATTGCATGCAATTAGAAGATAATTTTGGTATACGCTTTCAACGAATAACCTGAAAGGGTAAATCAGTTATTTACCCTTTTAGGTTATTTATTATATCACCTTTGTTTAGAAAAATAGCAAAGAAATTGTCTTCTACATACAATCGTATTGCTGACAGAAATTCAGTTTAATTCTTATCTTAGTTTATCATTCATACTGCAACAAGAGTGTAATGTTTTGTGAGTTCATGTATGTAGTTTAGGCGACTTGAAAGCAAGTTACCAAGCTATTATTTATGTTATATTTAGCATTAGCAGAAAAGAAAAAAACAGAAACTACTTTCCTAAGTGCTTGAAAGAGCACATTCTTATAACACTGACATTATAAACTGATAACTGAGGCGTTTAAAATCATTTTAAAGTTTATCCGCTTGTATAAACAACTGGGCTATTTTCAGTTGCATTCTTCAGTGTTTTTCCTCGACTCTTCCGTGTCCTTGGATCTGTCATTCCAAGATCATGGCCCACTCGATGTCAATGCATCTTTGTTTGTTCGTTCTAAGTGTCATCCAGCCGAATCTTATCACTTTTAAACAAATTTTATTTTTAGAAATTCCTCTTTTATATTTCTTTTTGGATTTTTTTATGCAAAAAAACAAGATTGGAATGTTACACTAAATGAGATGATGGGATGGGTCTAGACCTTGTCGGAGTACCTGCATAAGCGATGGTGACGGCAACCAGTCCTCCCACGTTACGAACCCGCAACTAGGGGAAGATGGAGGTTGTTTTGGCTTACGCCCCAACACGTCGTTAATAAAAATTACTGCTAAAAATGTCCTTGAGAGGGCAGCTCCTTTAAATATTCGTAGTTTAAGAAGAAATTCTAGCTCCGTGCATGTAAAGGTTTGTCACATACCCGTGGTCTAATAAGAAATTCATCTTTGTCAACCATGACCTCCTTTGAAGCACCGTCAACGAGACCTACAACGACAAAGGTCGTTGTTAGTGTTCAGACTTGAAAGCAGCATTGCGGAAGGGTTGAATTGGTCGAGATGAGTTGATTATCTTTAGTCTTTCCCCGTCCACTCTCCTGCTTATTTAATATTTTGACATGGTAAAGAGGGATAAATAAATGACATACAAAATGGGCACTTTATTTTATTTATTTATTTTTTTTTCGTGGTTTAAGTATTCAATGATCTTAATAGGAAGGAAGTTGGTTCCAGACGTATATCTGGGCTAATGACAGCATTACAAACGGTAACGATACGTGTTATATGCTAACAATTCGTTTACACCATTTTTTTTTCTTTACAGTTAAGTTACGTGGTGTAATAGGCGTGTTGTTCTTATCTTTTTTCTGCCCGTAACGCTTGTCTCGAATTTTCCAGATTTTCTTTGTTCCTTTAAGATAGCCTATTGCATTTCTTTCACTGATTTACAGAAGTTGGTTTAAGTTCTTTAAGAATATCCTTCCGTTTCTGAATGATGAAAATTATTACGGCCATTTTTATTTGCAGAGAAGAGATAAAAAAGTAAAGAAAAGAAATAAAAAAGCAAATTGCATAAATGAATAATACAGCATACTATCATCTTGAATATATAGAAGAAGAGATCTAAATATGTTTTCCCAAGTTGTTGCTGTTCAGTGAGTCTCGTACTGTCAGTGGATAAACATATTTAACTCCGTTTGGATTGCTCCAATTGTAAACGATGTGCTGTCATCGGATTTTTGTAGTCAGACTGCTATGAAAAATACTCGTTTTATAGAAGAGCATTCGCAGAGTGATGCACAAAATGCATTATTATTTACAAACAAAGGAGAAAACACAAGGAATTGAAAAAAATAAGATAAAGATGTATTTTAATTAATATAATAAAGAAAATTACAATCTATTCCGTTGCCTCACAACTGGCAACATCTTCAGATATATTTTAACTACAGAAATATAGATGAAAAACGCTCTGAAGATTCACATAAAAGCAGCTATGTAAAAAAATGCAAAGATGAATTACAGTTAAACATGTGAAACGTCTGGTATGCTTGCTGTTTACTGTTTATCATAGCTTTTAGGCGACTACTAGTGAAGGAAAGATCGAATATGGTTCCATGGAATAAGTCCATGATCGGACCACCTGATCGGACCTTGTGAGCGGATGAGAGACTTCCAGATGTCATGCAAGACAAAGCCATAGTTCCTGTTTACAGTGAAATGCGGCATATAACCGATTCTTTGGAAATCTGTGATTAGAGATTATCGCTGAGGTAATCATCAAAACTGGTGCAGGTCCGTTTTATGATCTTCGGTGAAGATACAGGAGATACAGGAGATAAGGTCAGATTTATCTCCGCGTTTGTGGGCGAAGTCAGTGAAATCTTCACATTCGCAGATTTCAAAAATTCTTCCAATGTGATCAATGTAAGCTTTGCTACTGGTGCTGCAGTTCTTATGCGCACCAGAATATTTTTGGAAACGAATACCATCCTTCCTGGATCGTAACGAAAAGTATGTAGTTAGAATAATAAACAATGTAAGTATCTGAACTTCCTTAACCAATGTAGACGCCTCAAAGATTTTCGATTAACCAATGCAGTATATCCAACCTTTAATTGCTAGCACCATCTGAAAGTTTATACGTATGAAGGATTTTTGTCGTATATGGATTATTTAAAAAAAATCTCTGTAAGTCTTAAGAGCTTTCTCCATTTTAAATCTCTAGTTTAAAACTTCCTGAAGCTGTTACAGACATGAAACGAAACACCTCGTTCTAATTTTCTTTATTCTTATAAAATATACAAGTGTAACCCGTTATTTTACTTTTTTTTTTTTAATTCTGCAGAAAAAGTTCGAACCTGCTCCGCATACGAAGTTCTAGATGACTACCGTTAATTGACATTATGACAATATATTCAGCCGATACAATTGAAACGGTTCAAGAACCTAAATCATTTAAGTATCTAAAATTCTTCTCACTCACGAACCACGCGATTATCCTCTTTCTTGGTTCTCTAAATGCACGTTTTTAAGAAATGATGATGAAGTTAAGGAGCGGTGAATACATGGCTGCTGGAAGTAGTTGTTTCTCGGATAACATTAAACCACTGTGAACTGATTTAACAAGTTCACAATGGTACAAGCAAGGGACATTCCTCGAAAATAATACTGGAAACTTGTAGATTTAATAAAATAAATAAATTGTTTTCGTTACTGATTTCGGCTCTTAAATGTGATGCCACAAATCCACCTCTTTGTTGGATGATTCTTTAATATTATGATTACGACAAGGAACTTGCAATAAACATTGGCGTTTGCAGTTGAAGTATTGATAATGCGGAACAACACTCTCTTTAAGCCAGACTCGTATAGTCTCCAAATCAGCTTAATGAATCAGTTTCTTACTGTTGATCCTCAACATTTAAAGGGAATAAATATAATAAATTGTTTGTCTTGTTGTCAAATCCGTAAAAGTGAGTAACCAAATAGGCTTAATTTCCCTTGCCACTTCGTTATACTGCCATATTCAGAAGGAGGAATGCTGTAATATCCATTCCTTTAATCTTCAAAAATCAAAAATTGCATGATTATTTTTATACTAGGGAGCTACTCCCCCCCCCCCTCCAGTGTTCCGGAATGGTAGGCCGGTTCTCTTGAATTCTGATGACTCCAATTTTGAAGATTCGACACTCAGGGTAGCCCCTGAGTTTCAAAAAACGTGATATACAAACGTGACATAAAAAGCTTATCATTTTATATATATATATATATATATATAGGGTAGATATAGACATTCAAAAGAGTAAAAACTTCTTACAAATTGCAAACATTATTATATTTTAGAATTTTATATTCAAAAACGTCGAAATCAGATTACGTTTTGATTCATTTTCTCCTCAAATAAATCAAAGTATTGAAGAAGTTCATTCATCACGATTATTTTGACGATGTAATGCGAGCACCCCATATTCACTTGCTTGTAAACTTCAGTGATTTGTTTTATGCGAAGAATAATAATATACGGATTCAGAATAACATAGGCTAGCTTACCTAACTCGTAAAGAAACCCATGAAACCCATGTTACTTTTAGTATTAATATACTATGGGTTTCCGGCATCATGGGTGGGCCTGTCGTAAAAAAAGTGTAAATGGTTACATGACATTATTCGCATCAATAATGTTACATTCATTTAGTGGAGGAGTAATGTATTGAAAGAGAGAGAGAGAGAATCACAAGATGCTATAAATTGAACAGACATTTTTATAATTTCAATTGCATTGATGCAAGCGTCGCTTGCACGCGCGCACACACACACGATACAGTATTGGTCCCTATCAAAAGAGAATATTT
The DNA here is from genome assembly GCF_054136105.1 of Typopeltis vanoorti. Lineage (NCBI taxonomy): Eukaryota > Metazoa > Arthropoda > Arachnida > Uropygi > Thelyphonidae > Typopeltis > Typopeltis vanoorti. The sequence continues at coordinate 142,582,132 of NC_143549.1, forward strand.
TGCCTAGACAAACGGTACTCTTGATGCCATGACATCAAGGCTACTTGGGGATCATCGAAATATGCGAATATCAGTCAAAATATCGAAATATATTGACAAAATTCACTCGAAATATATTTCAATTGAATTTTGGCAAAATACATTTTAAGTCGCCCGTTTCTAAATCGAATATTTTCAGTCGTTTTGTAATTGTGAAAACTTTCAATGCTAGGTTACAACACTAAGATTACATGTTGGCTCCTGCTTATTAAATGTTTTCGTTTAATTGCCTCTTAATAGCAACTGAGAAGCTCATAATTTATCCTATATTTACATTGCCTTTGATAATATTCCAGAGCGGAAATAGTGTTGAAAGATGCCGACCTTCGGCTATTCTGATAATCAGAAGGATCTATTCAGGAATTGCTTGCCTTCGTACGTGTGCCTGTTAATGCTCATAGCAGTACAATTCCACACTAGCTATTATTCCTTCTCTCACTTTGAGGGAAGGATTCGATGAGAAACGACCCGGTTCAATCAATCCTACCCTCTGTCAGCTATCGCATGTTATTAAATGCGTATCCAATTCCTAATGACCGCCCTTCAACTGACCCGTAAATGTTTCTTTAAGCATAGAAACACAACAAACATTCCGGACGACCATTCTAGATGTAGTTTAATTCCTGTCGACCTTCCGATAACCTTTGAACTGTTGCGGGTGATTCGTTTTACAACATCGCGTTGCCATTTGTTCTAGTTAAGCTCTGCCATTCTCTGAAACCTTTGGCTGTGAAACAACACTAAAATGTGTGCTGTTAATTCTCACTTCTGCTGCTAGGAGGAATCGATGGGGTCGATTAAACATCGCTCAAACGCGTGTGCAGAAAACAGACCAGTTTTTTTTTTTTTGCCAGTCCGAAAATTCGTTTCAAGTTTGGTAGAAGGATCACAGTACACCATTTAAGTTTCGCATTACTTTCACTTTTTTTTTTATACTAGAAGGGGCTCACTCACGTTTTTTTAAGATCACAAGTAATTACGAACCTACTTTGCGATGAGGCTGATGACTATTGCATATTCAATGTTTTTAAACTGTTTCTAATACATAAATATTTATTTCATTTCGTATGGCTTCGTGGAGATTTCTAGGATGCACTTCTTCTCTTGGTTAGAGAGTATGGATAACAGTTGATATCAGTTCTCACTGTATGAGCTCAGTAAAATATAGTAGAATTCAGGGGAGGCTCGTGCATAGACACTGCAAAACTGCAGCACCCCCAATTTTTCTCGATATATAAATATATTTATTAATTTATTTATATTTGCTTGTAATATTTCATTTTATCATCAACAATCCTATACAATTCTCTTATTTTCTATAAAAAATAATAAAAATCCATCTTGTAGCACTTATGAGGACGAAGAACGCTAGCAGCGCTGTGTTTACCACAGTGTCATATTGCTAGTATTTGCTACGCGCGCAAGCATATGCACGTCATAATGGGATGCAAGCTATTAGCGTGTGGCACTGTCCGTTGCGCAGTTCCACTGTTCTTTATATGCAGTTTGTCAGTGGTAAAGTGTTTGTAGTGCTTATCATGTTTACTCCGTCTCTTTATATATTTGGACATTACAATTAAAGACATAACAAATGCATTTGCGATGATTTCAACGGAGAAAAAATCCTTCAACAGTCACACAAACATCAAGGAAAAAGTTATTGACCTTTTCGCTCGAAACAAAATAAGAAGAACGGATTTTATTTTTAAGTAATTTTGAATTATACCAAACTATATAATTTTATCGATAACTTCATGTTTAATTTTTTTTTAAATTTTTTACCATAATTTTGATATTTTATCCAAACACGTATGCACTGTACTTACAGTGTGTATGTATATTTCGAAAGTTGCAGCACCCCCACGATTTCAAGCCACGAGCCGCTACTGGTAGAATTGTAGAATCCAGTAATACTGTACTGAATTAGAATCGCTTATTATGATGATAATTTAGAAAGCCATAAGAAGTAATAACAATGATAGTGGTATTTTAATTTTTTTTTCTGTTGATAATAGCAGGTAAAACAAGAATTTACAATACATCGCACTTTTTTTTTTTTTTTTTTTTTGAGTTGGATTGAATTACGGGAATATTCATAAACGGAGTGGATCCGACAAAGAAACAAATTGGCATTTACCTTTTTTTTTTATATGATATCAAACAAACAAAAACTTCGATAGCGACCTAACGACCATGTCTGTCCTTTCCAAAGAGGCTTTGTATTGCTAGTGATTACTAACTTGAGGCTGGTGACATTGCAATAATAACATATAAGGTGCGTAGTGCTTTATGCTGTGCAGATTCATCCAAATCATTATCCAATTCAAGTCTAAAGTTGTCCAATTACTTGATTGAGGGAATGAGGGATAAAAATTGCATCAAGGAAAGTGGAAAGATATTTTATACTGTTGGAAATCGATGATTAAACATTACAAAGCATGAAAGTATTCCAAAAATAGAGAAATTCCAAGGAAAGAAAAGGAAACGGTTTTCTCTCTGGCCACAAGTATTTGCAAGTCTCATTGGCAATAAAGGATTGTACCCTGCTTCCGTCGTAAAATGCTACGACTATACCATACATCAGGATAATAAAACATAGTGAATAACGGCCGTAAAGAAGAGAGTCATTGGCCAAAGAAACGACAAAGGGATATTTTATGTAATCGATGAGGCCAAGAAAGGATTTGCTGTTGTTAGGGGATATTCCAAGAAATTAAACAACGACATTTACAACTCAGACTTAACGGATTTATGTCAGGCATAGTCCTACAGAAATGGAGTTTGCATTCTTAGCATCAAGCTGTCCGAAGAAACCTTTCTAAGTTCGATTCTAGTCTCCGAATCGAGGACTTTTTTTTCTAAGTCTTTCTTTGATGGGTTCCCGAGTCTCCCGGAAACTCAGATTATTGATCCTGTAAGTGCTTCCATCTCCTAGACCGAATAACGCGTATTCATGTGGAAAACACCGTTTAAGAAGTTTTTCACATCCTACAATGGATACGAGTGCACATTTTTTCCCCAAGCAAATAACCTCAATGCTAAAGCATCAATTAACATTTAAAACGGAAAGTATAGAAATAAATTTAAAAAAGACAAAACAAAATAAAGAGGCAAAAATCAGATTCAAATACATCACAACATCTTTGCGATAGGGAGTTATATTCCCTGTTGGTGATACAAGAAGCTCTAAATTAACTTTCTTGCTGACGTAGCATTTTATCACTGTCACGTTCGTAACTAACTGTCTACTATTTAATTAATAAATAATGCCTTCCTACACAGCATTTATCCATGGGCAACCTCTTTAATTGAGAAACATGTTAGAGTCCATGAGATCAGTCATGTCCGACTGTTTTTTTTTCTTTCTTTTTTTGAGGGCGATTTTTCTTGTCAAGCGTTAAGTATAAGACGCTTATCGAGATAGTTTACTTAATCAGTTTTTATGCTTAATAATCATTAAATTTTTTTTTCAAAAAAAATTTTCATAATTCCTACTACGTAAGACTATTTCTTTTACACGTGTCTGCACGGTGGAGATACCATATATTACTCTATATTAATTATACCAGCTGCGAAGACTTTTTTTTTCTTTCATTAGATCCTATATGGAAAATGTCTTCACACCGCTGGCTAATATAATTGGACTTCCATCCCACATGTTCCGGTCAAATAATTATTGCACACATTGAATCCTGTGAAGACTCTCATCCCTAAGATGTAACAAAAATATCTACTGATGATTTTAGATTCAAAGACAACCAACCACTCTTACTGAAGAAAATAATCGTATTACTTTTAAAAAGAATAATTCAATGGGAAAATTATATCGAAGAACGCATTTGTGGTTTAATAAAATTGCATGAAAGTTGTAATATAACATGTGGCAGTGTTTTTTTTTTTTTTACGTACGTCTTACGTCTTAAAAATTAAGTTATTTCATGCATTTATCACAGCCTCCAAAGCTCAGTCAGTTTAGACGAGCCCATTGGTCGGAAAGACCTGGGTTCGATTCCCGTTAGTACTGTGAAGAATCTTTATCTGGTTTCTATCGACTAAAGGTGAGTTAGCCGGTCCATACGGAGGTAGGTTTTTTTTTTTTTTCCACCCGGAAACTCGGGTTTATTGTCCCCCATAACAGGCAAACTGGCCCCGTAAACACACATGGATTACAGTCATGAATACGTATCAGCCATAGGCCGGTTCCGAGCCCGGATAAAATTGGAGGGAGTTGGGGGAAAGCAATGGTGAGCTACCCTGTAAAAAAATCTCACCAGGAATACTTTGTGGGCAAAGCCTACAAAGTTACTTACGGTTGGGAACGATTTCAAAGGAAAACCACAATGCACTTATCTTGTTTGATTTTGAATTAATTTAATGCGAAATAAAAAAAAACAACATTATGGAGCAACTCTCTATTACGAATTAAGTACTGGTTTATTTTCATCGTGTCCTATTGAGTCCACCGTTCAGTCAGAGATAATGTTGCGTGTCCCTTTCAGACTGTGTAGAGCAGTTTAAGACAATACTGAGGGACGTACAATTAATGAAACATGGGGAATATCGCAATCTAAATGACTATGAATAGGCGTTTCCACTGCAGGTATCTCGGAAACTGAATTGTTGCTGGTTGTTCATGTGCTTGTTTAGAGTACTCTGACAATGGCATAGGCCAGAACCGATGCAATGCAACAGTGGCCTGCAAAGGATCATATCGAACAGCGAAATGCTTCTCGAATCAGCCCATATTGGATACTGCTTGTAACATTCGCTTTCGGCATCTTATATACACGTATCGACAAGTTCAGTAGACCATGCTAAAGGCCCGCACGAGTACAACTATCATCAAGGAAGAGTACCTTACAAAAAATGATTGCTCAGTTCGTATTTTATTACTAAAATCGTTCTACTACAAACAAATCAGATATATGTTTCCCCAGTCGTCATTTTTGTAAGCTGTGGTTAATGGAAGCATAAAAAATTATAATGGTTCAACATGGTAATCATTAAGCGTTTATGGATTTCGTTATGATTGGCTGAGGTCCATATACGTTCCCTCTATTTACTCTTTATATCAAAGAAGTTTGTGGACATCCTCATTGTAACTTTCATGATAACGAAAAATCAGCAAAAGAATTACAGGTTCACAAGATACTATTGCTGGGCTTCCACGAGAAGACATGAGTCCATCTAAGGTGGGAATGACAAAACTTCACCAATTACGCAAATTCGTATGTCGTAATCGCTACGTGTTATAGAGTAGGACATTTAAACCGGGTTTGGTCAACTCTTTTTAAAGGTAAGTCACAACTTGCCGATTTTCAGTTTTTTTTTTTTTTAGAGTGATATGACATATTATGGTTTCTATTAATATTTTCGTCATAATAACGTGCTATTTTACATCATTAAATAAACAGTATTTTAATGAAGGAGAATGATAAAAGTATATTTTTAGGTGACTAAGTCAATGCAATGTTTGCGCTAATGTTAGTTCTGTTTCACTTTATCCTGCTATTCAGGAGTATCGAAGCAGTTCTCAAACTGTTCCCCACTATAAAAAAAAAGTGCACACACACACACACACACACACACACACATATACACACACACTTTCTGGACCATTATTTAAATAGTGCCAGTTGACGCAGGTCAAGCAAACTCCGTAACCCTTCCGACATTATTTTAATTCACTTAAATTAGAAATTCCCAGAAGACTCTTAATAATTTCAATTATTAAAAGTTTTTTAATTATTAATTTAATTTTAATTATTTTAATAACAAATAAAACCAACGAAAATCTTGCGCCTAATTCTGTCGTGCAAGAGATAGTTGAAGAGAAGCATAACTTAAAAGATATCATCAGACAAGGATTAATGTAAGGATAATCTTACCGAACTGACAACGTGGACCTTGAAATCCTGGAGGACAGGAACAAGAAAAGCCGTATCCAGTCCGAGTCCTTCCGAAACAGCGGCCACCGTAAAATGCCTTTCCACGGCATGGGACAATTAGCAAAAGAAATGCGACCGTCAACAGAATAATCGCTACGAACTTCTCCATACTTCGAATGGGACGGATCGAGATTGCCGATTTCTTTCTCTTGTAATTCGGTAGAAACGTTTACACGGAGCGCGCGCGCGCGCGCATCTAGGACAACAAGCGAAAGGTCGCAACTGGTAGCCGCTTTTCGGCTGCTTCCATGCGAATAATCCTTTAGTGCCTGGTGTTTGTTTGCCCTGACGTTCGCTCTCGGCGATAGCGTTGTGCGCGAGGCACGAGCCTGTTCGACAGGAATGGGATGTGCATACTTTCACCTCGCCATCCAAACAGAACCGATTTGATCCCGCAGTGTAACATGCGTGGGTGCTTGAAGTGGTATCTGCGCGATCCAAGAATTTTTTCTTGATACCCCTAATCGACACCCTCCCTCCCACTCACCTTATACGTGTTTTGACGTAATTTCGGATAACAGCCCAATGCATTATGGGAGGACCTAGCTCCAGTAAGAAACAAGAGACAAGACAAACTTGGGAACGAAACAGACAGTTTGTAAACTCTAAAATAGTTCTCCCACTTCAGTTACTGTCAACAGAGGATTCTTGGCTGATGTACTTGAAAGACGTTCAAATACTGGAGGTCCGGCGCTGAGCAGTTCACTACATCTTTTAACGTGCACATTTTATTTTTTTTGAATATATCGGATTTGTTGTTGTTTTTGCATCGTCATCGCATATATATACACACACAAATATTATTAAAGGTAAAACAGAGGAATCTGGAAAATGCCGAGTCATTCGTTCGTCTTCTAAAGCAGAGGGATTTATGCTTGAAGTTTAGCGATTACTATAAATGTGGTTGGCTAAGGCAATCCAGCATACTGATGACACACCAAATGCTTTGGCACAGTTAGAGAAGGGGAAGCTTACTAGACTGTGTTGGTTCCAAAGGTAATTTCGACCTGAGACAGCTGACTGTTCGCACCCACTTCATCCTGTATAAACGGGGGTATGCTGTGACGCCTAGAGCAAAGGGTAATTTACGGAAATATTCTGAAACTTCGAGAAGCGTTCCTATCAGTGTAAAATCTCTCTCTCTTTCTCTCGTATTAGCTCAGATCATACTAACAAGTAACGTCAGCTTTTAAATGTTTTTATTTTGTCTCATAAACTTCTTCAGAATTCTCTCGTGTTTCCTACCCTTCCCAATGAGGATTACACCGTGCTTTCTCTCACGAACAATAAGTCAACTCTGACAGTAGCTAAGATACTCTAAAAATATCGTGCAAGACTATTCTTCCGGAGACTGATTACATAACTGCTCTCAGAATAACATGCAAGGCGGTAACTTTACGGAAGCAGACACGGAATCAGAGTTTGGTGTCATTGACACGCCATCCTTTAGTTAAAGACTGTGAACAAGACAGTTAATCTCACGGATTCTGTTTTCATATTAATGCTATGGTTTTCTTTTTCCGTGGTGTTAATCCTTTAGTTGAGTGAAGATTGTTGCTATTTAAAAAAATGATATATGAAGGTATTTTACTGTTTTTATAATGAACAAATAATATTTTATTAATGTATTAAAGATGTTGGAGATGCTTCATCGAAAATATAGTGCGGTCATAAATCATTTGAAGAGAGCAACGTTTACAAAACGGTATTAATTAAAAACAGTTCACTTCTGTAAGCGTATTACAAACAAATTATTTGTCGGTTAGAGACCTTGGAAATAATTTATCACATGTACACATAGCAGTGCTCTTCACTTAGTATGAAAGCCTGCCAAACAACACATCGCTAATCACAGTGTAGTAATCTGTTTACAATATCATGAATAAATTGAAGTGTGTGGAATTTTTCCGTTTCTAAGAATGTAAAATTCCCTACAACTATCTAATAAACAATTTACTCAATATGATCGTGCAAATGTATAAAAGAGAAACGCCGATTTACGACCTTAATAAGGCGTAGAATCCGTTCTTACCGAGAAGAGCCAAACGAATTGACAAGGTCTAGTGTGACTGACGTCACAGTGTTTCACGTTACACGAAGTGCGTGTATCGAGCTCTGACGTACAACCAGAGCAAGGTCACAGAAATCTTTGCGATCAGCACTATTTAGCATGCTTCGTAACTGACATCAGATGGGCGACTTGGTTTCATCATTATTTGCTTTTTTTTTTGTTCCTTCCAACAACAAACATGACTTATGCCAGTAAGGGGAAAGGTGACTTTAACATACGCCAACACGATGGAATATGTAACTGTAAGATGCAAACATGTCATCTGATAGGCAAATAAAAAAACATTGGACAGATGTCTCGCTGATTAAGGAAGCATTAAACTATTAACACTGCATGAGTGTCCAATTAATTACGATGTACCTGTTGAGGGCAACCTGTTGAGGTCAGGGCCTGAACGCTCTTACATTATGGTACAGGGAGAAGTCTTTTTTTTTTCTTTTTTTTTGTAGCGCGTTCAAGAACCAAACATCGTCAGCTGGGAATAATAAAAGAAACTTTCTTGGAAATGATTATTCATATGATATTACTTGTACCAGTAGGAGATAAAAAGAATATTTCGAAACTGTTCCATCAACACCGTAGTTGTAAACTTACTGTATGTTTAACGTTTGCCTTCCATGAAAGGAGCAAAGATGAGAATAAGAGACAAAAAAAAAAAAAAAAGGAAGAAGACAAAATGTGTAGAATTCATTGCTGTGTACATCCATAAATATTTTGTTCCTTTAAGTTCAATTTTCTTCTTCGATTTTCCAGACTCCATGAAAATAATTCTAAAGCAGCGTCCCTTCCTGATCTTTAAGAATATTGGTAAACGAACCCATTTTGAAATAAGATTGGTTTAGAATTAAAACACTTTCATTACATACAAGTAATGCATTATCATTTCGTATACTTGATAGAAGTACAAAGAAATTGTATATAAAGAAGAAATGTCTTTACAAGAACAATGTTGTGAATTTATCGAACATATCGAACATAGCTTTAAGTACTCTATCGAAATATGAAGAGATCATCTGTCTTTCTCCATCATATGTCTATAGCTGGCGATGGAGGACAGACCAGTTACAATATATCATTCCAGTTTTATCGCTACACCACTGCGGCTAAACCACTTTCTACAGAAAAACCTTTGAAATTACTATTTCATTGTAGATGGAATTCGAATGCATTTATATTCTTCATTATATTTAATTATACATATTACAGACGAGGGTTCGGGAAGCCGTTTGTGGGTATGTGTCAGCCAGTTCACAGTCACATTGATCATACCTGGGAACATTAGCAGTGAAGGAAGCTTAGACACAGGCACGAAAATTTATTGTTCAAGTAGAAACGTGATCTGCGCAAACAGTTATGCGCAGCAGGCCTTTTCTGTAATGGAGGGTACAGTCAGTTATTTCTTCTATGTCTGGTTTGGCGACAGCGCTGGAAGAGATATTTACCACCGAAAACTAAGGCGAACCGACGATCTACGAGAACGGATTATAAGCAAAACATGTAAAGGATCAGAGAGTCGCCACATCGCCTCCAACACACCATCCGGTGATGACTGCATTAACCATCAATTCGTCTTATATTTAGCCCCTTGGGAGCAATCACAACAAGCAGCGAGACGAATGAGGGCAACAAAAGTCTGGTAAACCTGCATGTTTATATATACAAGACTTTCGAAGCAGCCACCGTAGAATCGTTTATCTTCCCATAATCCTCCGTCCTCGAAAGCTTAATTCTTTGGTCCGTTCCATGTATTTGCTTCGTTGCACAAGCACACCATAAATTCTGAACACTTGCTTTCGCGTGTCACGCTCCGCGCGAGCGAAAGGGCGAGGTGCTTGTTGAGTAAACAATGCCAAGAAAAACATCACAGTAGAGCGCCATCTGGGAGAGCACGTGTCATGCAGACGCCGATATATCATTCCTGCTTAACGAATTAGTACTGGAAACATGTGTACAAGTCATGAGGAATAACAAGATTTTCAAAAACGCGTGACACGACAGCATCTTTGCAATAATAGTCTAGGATACTGCATGGTATTCTTGTAGAGCTGAATTCCACAGCTGTTTCGCATAAATAGCCTTCTTCCTATTTGTGTGGATAATTAAACAATGGGACAACTCATAGGGTCATTTGACTCATGTTTTTGTCGTACCTACCAGCGATGATAACTCAACTACTCAATTCTCTCTCTCCCAACCTGTTCCTTTTCCAAACACCGTTATGGGCCACAAGGAGAAAACACTACGTAATAATGTTTATTCAACAACTGTCCCAATCTCTGTGACGTACTTCATGAGAAATGAAATATTTTAATCGCACCCCCCCCCCCCCCAAAAAAAAACTTAGCAGATTGATTCCTAAAACATAAACTGCTATACATAGAACTCTCATTAAACCAATGGTGCACGTCATGCTGGGATTTCAAACACGTCGCTGATTGTTGAACTACGCTAATTAATGGAGATCATAACGTAGTTCTCATCCTAAACACAAGTGCGTTTCGCAAAATGCTCCCATTATGTTGGTGGTCTTCATTCCGTTGATATCCCGTGCAAGTTATTTCGGAACAGGCCTTTTATGGGAGCATTCAGTTATGGAATAACATAGGGAAAAATACTGATTATTGAAATAGTTTTAAATGGAGCTCGTTAATAATAATTAAAAAAATATATATGTTTGTTTTGCATAAGAGGGAGGAAATCACTATTGTTATGCCTAAGGCTCTGCCAATAACATCGTCCACTTAGTGACTGATAATAATAATGAAACTGATTTAAAATAGTCTTAAGTTGAATTTTTTTTTTTTTTGATTGCCGACATTGCATTCTTTTTTTTTTTTTTTGCGAATACTGTCGTGACGTCAGAGGACAATTTAAGTTACTCAATGATGACAATTTAAATTACTCGCATAATGAGAGTACTTTTGTGAAAAAAAAATTAAATTAAAGTCACGAAATTTCGCTCAGCCATTTGAAATTTGAAATTATGAATCTAAGTTCTAATCGTTTTGAAAATTTTGACCCTAAAATGGTCGGAATGAAATCAAAATTCAGTCAAGAATATTTTGGTGGTGATTCTAAATCCGGATTTTTTTTATAAAATGATGTCCAGTCAGAGAATAATCACTACAAGATACAATTTCGAAAATATGCAACGTTTTTGCCCACGCAAATGGGCGATTGACCCAAGACACATTGAAATAACCTATTTGGGTAAGGATCCTAAATACCAAACTGAAGGAAATTCTTCCCTTCAGAAAGAAGAATAAATTTTCTAATACGGAGGAAGTTATTCCAGGACCAAAAGGAAACTAGCTTGTGCTTACGATTTTTTCAAAGCGCATCTAAAAGGACTCGATTTTTTTTTTTTTTTTTTGACATTTACTTGGAATATCGTTGAATTTTGGCTTCGCTTTGAATGCTGTTGCAATTCAGCTTCTAGAACTTATTTAAACCTGACACCGTATTAGATATGGTCGTAGGGAAGTGAGAAAGGGTAGTTATTCAAATATTAATAGTTTCCCACCCACCCCTCACACACAAAAAAAATCCATTAGACTATTTGTTTTCGCTAAGAAATTGTTTCATTTTATGCCACCTTCCTCGTAGCATGTTAGGCTTAATGACCTAATGGTCTATCACAATAAAATAACTTGGTCACGACATCGATTAGGTCTGTCTAAAACTTGGTTTCATGTAAACTTAATACTCATTAATTCGATCATTAATTCAGATCCATTAATTCTGTCTGCATAGTCTATTGCGTTGTGTGCGTTCGATAGCTTTGTCTACTTTTCGAAATAAAAATCATGAGTTTTCGGGAGAAAAATCCTGACATCTCCATATGAGACTAGTTAGTTCCCCTTTAGTCCTAGATGTGATTCAAATACAGGTCTTTTACAACTAAAGGGTGTCGTCATTGCCAACTGAGTTAGGGAGGCTAACGGAAATTCTTTCAAGGAAATTTAAAATATATTTAATACATGCGTTTTATTTTATTATTCTAATTTTTGTGGGTGGTTTCTTCTTATCATCAGAGCCCCCATAATCGTTTATATAGTTTTTGTATCACCAAAATAAGAGTTGATTGGGGCATATACCATATGAAGTGATACATTTTTATCTTAGTCCTATACAGAAAGCAGAGCAATCTATCTCCTTACCAATAACTGAGCAAGATTTCACCGGAAACGAAGAAAATAAATCAAGCATCACTTTATTAATAATATATTTAATATTTGCTTTGCTATTATTTACTGAATTCAAGATGTAATAACTTAAGTCATCTGAAAGAGCATTATTGTTATTATTAGCTATAAAATTGGGCCACCTTTTTTTTTTTTTTAAGATTCACTTCATTTTTGGGATCCCCTTAGGTGCCATTTCTGCGACAAATAAATGTCTACTAAAACTCAAATATTCCAATTCACATTAAGAAATTATATTCTAGTCCATAATGTGTATAATTATTCAGCTCACATTATATGCAATTAATCAAGTCGAGTCAATCATTTCCTTATTCTTTCCAAATGTGTCTTGTATGGTCTTCTGTCGTCGGCCTGCCTATACTTCAAGTGAGATATTTCCTTTCTGTTATTAATTCCGGTAACGTCAATCCCCGTTGTTATAAAAATACGTTAATGTTGTTTGAACTAAAGTTTTGTGTTGTCCACTGTCGGATGAAATCCAGTGACTCATATCGCTGCATCAATAATGACAACGTTAAGACGACAGTAGTGGGTGGGTTAGAAGATCGTTAATACGTCATTAATTTAACATCATAATCTACCAAGGATTCATTACAGTCATCCTCATGTGATAACTTGCACGTTGCTATAAGTGAGATCAAACTAGGCGTGTACAGTTACGCTGGGAAAGTTGCAACACAAAGAAAGAGCAATCCCAGTGATGTTTTTTTTTTTTTTTTAAACCACACTGAAAAACGTTTACACCCGTAATGCTAACGTAAATAAAGACAAATAAATGCTGTTAAGATTTATTCAAATAATACGTGATGTTTCTCGTACTTATCACCTACGGTAATGAATCATGACTACTTGTTTTTACTATATTATGAAATAAATACTTTTTTTTTTTTTTAAATTTGTGCCTATAAGCTAAGATGGCGCCACAGTTTCGCAGTTCCTTTAACTGCAATATTTCTGAGTAGAAGGTGAAATAAGACATGACACCAACACATCGTAAATACAGATGGAGGGACGTGAACTTGTGAAAATATGGTAGTGAAGGGATACTCGTAATAAACTGCGTTTCTTTCCCTCCCTGAGGTATGCTTATCAGACAGATGAAGTGAAACTTAACTAATCTAAGTGCACAGTAACGGAAAACAACCCTAATAAAAATGTTAGCGAGCAGTTTTTCGTGCTTGAAAAGCGAACCGTTCAAGTGACACCTCCCTTGACGACAGTCCTTCATTTCAACTCTCAGATCGTGGGAACTTCAGATTTTTTTTTTCTTTGCCCTGTTATATAAGCAGGAAACGCAGCACCCTTTCTCGAATAGCGCAATTCACACTGCTGTAGAGTCCGTTACTTTGCAAAGCGACGTTAAGAGGTTCGCACGTGCAACTCCCGAAACTTTTTAAAGAAACACTGAAATAGCGAGGAAGTCTTTCATGTGGTTACCTTTTGGAGAGCACCGGAGGTGTGCCATGATTAAAAAAATGTGCAGAAAAAACATTAAACCATTCAAATAGCTTCTTTCTGATGTTATTAAAGTTAAGCCGTATGCATGACGTCATCAACTGTTATGATGACACTAAACCACTCCTCTTGACCCAGCACATGTACAATTCGTGATTAATCCTCTGAAATATTGGTCCTTCTTCCTCCCCTAATTAAGTATCTAATCTCACGGGTGCTTTGACAAACGACATACGTCACTGCAAACATCTCTTGAATTGACCAGAGAAATGGTTCCATTAAGATGGGCAGTGAAACTACCTTTTTGTCATTACGAAAGGCGAATTGTTTGATTCGACTCAACACTGACCGATACGAAGAGCATTCAGAAATTATGAGAATAAGATTTGAAAACAATATTCTAGAATTATTTTTCTGAACTTCGGCGAATAGCTTTAAGTAGTAAAATGACGTTAAGTGTTAATTAGACCAATTTCAAAATGTTTTGTTACTAATTAGTGGTGTAGTATCTACAGGATAATACATTTTTACAGTACAAGGAAACATGAAAATATAATGGCTGTAAATTTCGATATTCTGTACTGATATTCTTGTCAATCGGTTTTATTAAATTTGTGTTCCTGCTTAGGGAAAAAAAAAAACTTTTATCCAACTAAACTGGATATTCAATAAATCTTCCAAACTGGAAGCATATTTAGTTAGTGACTATGTTTGTTCTAATGTAACATACACCACTTATTTCCCAATAATTATTTTTTACTTTGTATTACCAGTTACGTCATCAATTTGGCTTTACTATATTATAATTTCATTCAAGAATCTGTTTTTCTTCTTGATGGCAACCGACGTTTGACAATTAATGTATGAAGTAAAATTTAGTATCTCAGCCCTCTAGAGAATTTTTTTTTTTTTGCCTGCAACAAATATAAATCTGCACTTACTGAAACTAAAGGATCCTAGGCATTATCTGATTTTACTCTTTTGTTTTTCTCGAGAACTATAGTAAATCCCTTGAATTTGTTTAGGGAAACTTGTAAATTAGGAAACTCTTGTTTAGAATCCAAACATGGAACTTTTTTCAAGTCGCTTTAAGCTTCCAACTTTAACAAATTAAAGACGTGTCGATTTTATTTTAAAGGAAAATTAAACTTGCCAGCTAATACTCAGGTCATAAAGATTAAAGAAAGATCACTGAAATGACCAGACCACACACGAGAATCATTGTAGCAATAAGATATTTTTCTATCGGCCAGTTATCCGTAACAAAATGCGAAAATACTTCTTGTTCGGAAACCGAGCGAACGTAACATTGTTTGTTTGGATAACTTTCAAGTGCCTTGAACGTTTTGGCAACGATACGAAGAGGTCTTTCATAATGCAAATTACTCGCATGCGTGTGGCTAATGACGACCATGGCTAAAACATATTTCGAACGGATTAACGTATCGTAACGTGTTTGTTTTTCTTTGCCAGGGTCGGATTTTTATGGTGTTTTTCCAGTTAGGAGACGAGCATTCCAGATCCAAAATATTTGAGTACGTGAACAGAGAAAGCAGAAGGTCGATGTTGAAACTCAACTGGAATATTTGTTGCATAATCGAACACAGATTTCAAAAATTAGTAACATAAATAATATAATATACAATGCTTGATTGATGGTTCTTTTCCTATACTTTCACATCGCAGATTTTTTTTTTTTTACCTAAGAAGAAAAGTAAATTGTCTTTACCGAACTTATATTCTTGTTTTCATTCTTTTCTTTTATTTTGTTTTAATTTTTTTTTTTTTCAAAGTATAAGTCAGTAAAGGCTTCCACGTGAAATAGCTTCAGGACTACTTGTACATCCAGACAGGCTGACTTTAAATCAAGTTGCCCGAATATCCCATAATGCACAGAACCCTAGAATATGAATTCTTATAAAGTATTAAACAACGTAATATGTTCCATAAATTTATCACTAAGCTCAACAATTCTTTTTTTATATTAAATATGAACATTTTAGATTTAAAGGGACTGTTTAACTTGGTTTATCCTAGTCCATTCAATAATAATTTTCTCTACGAATACCCCTCCACATTCTCTCATTACAGCATCGTTGTCGGCAAAAGCTGACTCTAGACCAGACCGACTAATAAAAAAAGAAAAAAAAATCGTACGTTACAACTTAGTTAAACTCCTGTCAGTAACTTCTATTTTTCTATGGACGAGTGACTTGAGTGTCTCCTGGGGAAAGACTTCATTGGCGCCATCAACAATAAGGGAGGGAATAGGACACGCAGAAGAAGATTAATTAGATATATTGGGTGAGATGACAGCGGCTCCAGAACAGTACTGGGACTTGGTTTGAGATTATTTCTCCCTCATCTAGAATTAGTGATTTTTTTTCTTCCCTCTTCAACGGCATCGGCTGAACTGAGAAGAGAGAGAGAGAGAGAGAGGTGTGAAAGATGATATCTGAGAGATAAAAGAGAAACAAAGATGGCATGATAAGTTTAAATAAAAATTAATTCTAAGAGTCGCAAATTACTTCACTTCAGATCTATCGGTTGATTGGCTGCTGTTGTATGATAACATTACAAAATCTCTTATACCGAGATTCGAGTCTTTATGTAGCACAGTGCGATAGCATGCCATTGTTTTATTCAGGATAAAAATTTACTTGTGAATTTAGTTGTGAAATGAGAAATAAAAGATTCTTTAGGTGGAAGCCGTCCGCGCGGTTAGCCTCGTGGCTTTGCGCTTCGCAACCATATGCCTTGGGTAGGAGAGTCCTAGGTTCGATCCCCGTCGACGACGTGAGGAGCTTAAGGATCTTTCTTCAGCCATAGCCAAGTTAGCAGGGTCCCCCCCCCCCCCCCAGTTTATCTGGGGTTTTCCATCCCGCAAACCGGCTCCGTGAACACACAGGCTACAGTCAGAGGATATAGTATTTAATCCCTCATTAGGAGGGCTCAACCAGTCCTAAGGGGCCATCGAGGAACGGGGGAGCCCCACACGAATAAATAAAAAAAATTGGAAGCCATGTTTATAATGCGTTCTGCAATAACTGAATTAAAAAAAGTTTCAGTGTGAGACCATCTAAGTCACCTTCACTTACGTTTTGGGAGATTATAAGACTGCTCTGAGATTCCTCTTCGTGCATTTAAAGTAAATCGTCAAATTATTTTTGATGCTTGAATTACAAGTGCTCAAAGTGCTAAAATGCAACAATTAAACGTCACAACTGAAGGGAGCATTCGGCTTTAAAAAGGATTATTTACACGAAATGAGAAAACCTCATCAAATAACAAACTGCTCAATAAAACAAAGAACTTTTACTAACCGATATCTTTTCGGACAACAACTGAAAAGTACTAATTACCATGCGCACGAAGAAACTATTGTTGCCATGTGATGGAACCAGCTATTGTAATGATATGACGCCATGTTTCCTGGCGTGTCATATAGCGGTTACAAGAAAAGACTAGGATAAACTAAAACACTTTACATTGTGTTTCGGCAAGTGGAAACTGAAAGACTTACTGTGCTGACATCCTTCTTCATCATCACCCTGACGACACCATCCGTTGCAACACTTGTAGGCAGTGCGATACCTAGTTTCGTAAGACTGCGTGTAGCTTGTGTAGTACACGGTTCTAGAAAAAAGAGAATATTATGATTAATTATATATATGACGTCTTTTATTTTATGATTTGTTTTAATTTGATGTCACAAATTTTTTAGGTTTGTGTAGTCTTTATTTTCCTCCTTTTTCATCCCTTACTTTTCTCTTTATATAGAATACGCTTATTTATTTATATTTTATTTTTGTACCCCTCCGTGCTTACTGAAACATCACGTGTTTTACAAAGTTGAAGTTCTTACCTTGGTTCGTAACCCACACACCAGTTATTGTGGGAGGCACAATTAGGTTTCCATACCCTCACCATCTGAGTATACGCTCGTGTGCAGGGTTTCTTTACCTTTACAAGGTCCACCTCTTGATAAGCACATACGTGTGGCCTGCAGAAATAAAAAAATAATAAAACTGTATAAGATAATGATTCAATAAATATTTGTAAATCTAAGTGTTTTGTAGTCTTTAGAGGAGCTTAATGATATTATTCATTTCGAAACTGAACTTACGCCCTCTAAGAAAATTCCTAGAAAACGAAGGGGATGGGGATATAAGATCATGAATTTAAATGTTTCAATTTAAGATAGAGCAGCGATTTTCCACTATCTTAAATATAGAGCATTCTGGCCATTTAGGATCCGCGCTAAAATAGTAGTTTGGTGACGTCACAATTAAAAAACAACACTAAGTTTTGTTTTTTGACTTATTGACCATTATGGTATTGGTTGGACTAATTTAATTATAATGTAGAAGGAATATTTAGGACAGATCTCATTCACTAAATGCTTTGACCATCAATGAGTAAGATGGCATACAGCGTAACACCTGGCGATGGCAAAAGTGTTTAGAGAATGCTGGAGACTGTCGAAAAATGACAGAATGCTCTTGAAGGATAAAACCACGTAAAAGCCATTAATAAATAAATTATATTTTCTGAGAAAAAAAAATGTGACATTACTTTCGTACCCCTCCTATTGTATATTCAGTTTTAATTTTTACTTGACATAACTAAACAAAAAAATACGTCATGCAAATAAATTATTTATACTGCGTAAAATACAGTTATAAAAAAGAATTTTAAAAATTTACACAAATGCAATAAATAATAAATAAGATTAGCGTCTTAATATCTTTGTTAAAAAGTTTCGATCTTCTTCGAATATTTATTTTCATTACCGAGACGTGACACTAATTTTACTAATTTGCTATCGCCTGTCCCTAACTTTCCCCGCACATAACCGTCCCTCATTAGGATTCCCTTTCTTTAATGGTCCACTGGGGAGGTTAAAATGCTTCTCAGTTTTCATAAATTTAATCGGAATAAAATTAAAAAGTGACACCGCTTAAGAATGGAGTAAACTTTTGTGACAGAATTAGCACAAGGACGTGCGATTCCAAGTGGGCTTTAATTGGGACTCGGAAAACTACGCCACATGCACATTTGTCTTAAGAAACTTTATCTTTTTTTACAGCTGTTCATAGTTTAAAAGCATCCAACTAAAGATACAAAAATGGATGAAAGAAAAAATTCTATTTTACAGAAAAAGTATCTAATTTTATATAAACTTTGTCAATAGACATAAATTCACCCTTCTATAGGATATGGACCATGATAACTGGACTATAAAAAATCCATAAAAAGAGAAGTTTCACATTCTATCTCAGCGTTATAATATTCCTACAGTTACTCGTAGGGTCGTTACCATAGTAACATATACAAGGAAGCGGATACAATACTCGAGACTTCGAATCATTACTCACCAGTGATGTCATAATTAGGGTGGGGGGAGGGACATTAGAAGCGTGATGACTACCAAGATAATGGAGTATCAGATTACAGCTTATTTGGAGATTATGTCTGGGCACACACGTGAACGTAGACTTACCTATATCTTCAGGATAGATAATTAAGTCTTAGAGCTCCTGTAGCAAACTGTGCTTGACATCGTGTTTTTAGGGAAGTGCATATCTCTTTTAGTGCTCAGAAATTACGATATATACGCAAAATGGATTAAAAAAAAACATTTTAGATTGCAGGAGGTTGTGACGTATATATATTTATCTTTTTTTAATTTTTAATTATTTTTTTCTTTCCTTTTTTTTTGCAGATCCTTTAGTGTCTTTACATGTGCTGGGGGGGTGGAGAGAAATTCAAGAATGAATTCAAGAACGACAACAAAGAGAATAAAATTATAGTATTTAAAAGTACCTTATTTGCTTGTTGGAAGTGGCGCTTGCGTCCTCTGCGCTTAATCGCTCGAAGTCAGACTTAAGTTCAATTCTAGTCGCCGACTGGAGGAACTTTTTCTAAGCCTTTCTTCGACCGATTCCCGAGTTAGTCGATCTCTGGCACAGACAAGCGGATTTTTCCTCCCTGAAACTCGGGTTTTTTATCCCGTAAACTCAAGAAAATCGACCGTAGTACCCACATTATTTCAGACAGTAACATATGTTGTTAGGGTTAGGTACCAAGAGATGGCAGCACTTGTTTGCCAGCCTCTTCATCGGTGGCTGCTATAATTAGTGATAGACATGGGCCAGCTACCTCTGATTGGCTACCGTTGGAGATTGAACTGCCCACTCAGTCTCCCAAAGTTAGATAGGGTATAAAGGCCTCGCATATTCTCTATAAGGAGAATAAAAGGCGTTAGCTGATTTTTTTTTAATATTTAGCTTAGCAAAACATCATTTTTACAAACACTTTTAACATTTGTCCAAATTCTTCAATGTACAAATATAAATTAAGAGTTATAAATAGGTATCTTCTACTGGAAGTTTAAACAATAACGGAATAAACCAATGATTTATTTTTAGCAGTTAAAAATTCCACTTCTTTGTTGCATAATGCGTAATTTATTTAGAAACTGCACAGCTGATCCTAAAATACTCGTGCCAAGTATGATGAAACTTGCATACTTAAAGTAACACGCGCACAGTATGTTGTCATGCCAACCGTCCATTGTTAAAGTCAGCACATCGAAAGATGTTGGCTAACGTATCAAGGTGAGAATTACAATGTTTGTTATTGTTGTAACAGCACTGTTCTTAATAGGATTTGGTTTTTGCTTTTTTTCTAATGCCAAAATTAGCAATTTTATTATTTGCTTACTGTCTAAAATTACTACTTTAATGTGTGGAACAATTAATAAGTTGAGTTAACGGTAAATGCTACTAGAGTTGCACCTATTGATGATAAAAATGAGCGGAAGTGACTGTAGAATATTTTAGTTCTAAATTAATGATAAAATGGGGATTTAGATTGGGAGCCAAGAAGTGTGAACTAAACGGGAGAGAGAGAAAGAGAGAATGAATCACATGTAGTAAAAGCATTCATGCACAGACCCAGAAATATTTGTTTCGTAGCCAATGCCAAGAAAGAATGTTATACACGTGCCAAAGACTACCTTCTTAGTGATCTACACAGGACATTCTTCAAGTAACAGAACTGAAGAGAAAGACATATGGCAGCTGCACAAGCTAAGAGTTTTATTATATAAAAATAATGAAGACGTATTTGGGATTTCTAACTTAGTAAACGTGGGTGGTCTTGCATGTGACATTTATTAGAGCAGTGCCACATTCACGGATTAAGTGGTATTAGATGGAGGATATATTTACGGCGATATATTCGCCACAACCTTTCATGGGTTAATAGAATTCACTTGCTTCTTTCTTACGCAAGTAAACACGTGATCTGCTCTCTGTGGTCACATGTTCCCATTTTTGTTTTTTCCGAAGAGGATATGCAATTGTTGATGAAAAGAAGTGGACGTCAAATCATTGATTTCAGTCAACACACCTATCGTGCGTGAGCAAGAGGAAATCACTTTGGCTATTGATGTAGTCTTCAGTTTCCAAGCAGGACACAGGTCATTGCAAATTACCACGCAGATGAAATATGTGACCTACAGGTCACTACTTATCTTCTTCGATTACCTTTAAGTAGATTTAATAACAGATGTTTAGAGCGCCATCTTCTGGAAAATATCTCAATTACAAAACAAAATTCTTATCACGTCCATCTTTGTCCGAATTTTCCACTTTGAAGCACTTAAAAAAATCCACATTGTCCTGAAAAATTGTGCCCTAATGTAATTATTTGTACGCATAAGTGTTCGAGTTTTTTTTTTTAAATTTAGTTCTGTTCTGTTCACTTTCAGCAGATGACGTCATCATTCTTTTCATTGTTGGGCACGTGTAATGTTAACTTTGATTTGTCAGACACAAGTAGTATTGTTTTAGGAATGCTTTTAACTATAGGCGTTTTTTTCTTGTGTTTTACTAGGTGGTCCACTTGACTGTCGACTTTAATTCTTCCTTTACAGCCTTTTATGGACCCATTTTTTTTTAACTTTCTGATCACATGACATACGAAGCAGCACAGTTTCTACAATAACGACATATATTCGCATTCTGATATAAGAAACGAAGTTGAATTATGGTATTATTATTTCTGTACAGTTTTTCTAAAGGACAGGAAGATAATACCAAGACCTGAATAACATCAAACTTCTATTTCCGTACTAAGCGATGCATTTGCGGTGACAGCAATGAAAACACATCACAGAAAAAAGGGTTAACAGATATCCTGTTGTAAGACGACATTGAAGAATGTTTATCCACTGCTTTCTGGCACATGTCCACCATCTCGATATGTTGGTGCGGTCAGGATTCGACAAAGAAATTACTGTTTCTTCGAAGTTTTCTTAGCACTCTACTTGTTAAGGGTGATTTTTAACTCCTTTGTTGCTAATTCCATGAATAGTGTTCGTGTAGGTGGTTATGATTACAAGAGAGGGTGAGAGAGGCGATGGATGGGGAGGAGTGGGTGGAAAAGACATTGCTGAAAAAGAATTTTGAGGGTTCAACATTTTTTGGAAAGGTCAAGGCGCGATCTTATTCTGAAGTTTACTGGAAAGTAATTAGATGCAGTGTTTCCATAGCAGTACTGTAATTTCATGGAAATTATTAGGTGTAACTTAAGAAATTTGACGCCTCTGAAACTGGTAAATTACGTAAAAATGGGTTATTATGAGGAATTTCTAGAATTGAGTAACAGGAAATTGAAGAGACGAGTTGCAAGAGTGACCTCTGGTGTTTCAGTGTGCTTGGGAAGAAAGAACTTGGATTATTCTAAGGAAATACGGTGCGTATATATATTTTTTATTTTGTGAAATTCCATTCATGTTACATAACTGGAATATAAATCTTTATTCCCAACAGTTTACATTGTGCTGCCATCTAGCGGATTTATTAAGAATGTTTGCCTTTGTTTTCTCAAAGTATTTGTTTGCTTAATTCATAATTGGATGTGTTTATCCGAATTTCTTTGCCAATTAATGGAAGGGATAGTCTCTTGTTGTTCATAATAGACTCCCTCCCACCCTCTTAGTAGAGAAATCGTTTTAAACAATAAGATGAACAATAATTCTCAAGTTCCTTGACTTAGTTGTCAACGGTAAGTGTAAAATTAACTTTTACTGAATTAGGACGTGTCGGCGTCGATTTATCTTTGACGGAGAGTACAACGACCTCCACAGACGTGTTAATAACAAAGGTTTACACTTTCGTAACGACAAGTTGTGGAATGTCATTTACAAAACGGCTCCAGTTTTTCTTCATCTGTGATGTTGACTTCATTCTTCTTCTTGGAAGGAAGAATGAAGTCGACATCTTGGAAACTTTTCTTTCCTTCGTGTTATTAGCACAATTCAGGTTTCGGTAAGCGATGTGATGGAAGTACAATAACACAAAATTTGGTACTCTTTTCACTTCAATTAAAAAAAAGAAAGTTCGCTAAAGGTATGGAAACTGTATCTAAAATATGAATTTGTGTTCGCTGATAAACCAGAGCTTAAAAAATCGATTCTCTCTTAGGATCTTTTACGCACTATCATGTTATTAAAGTAAAGATACACTACTGTGCAAAATTAAAGGCAGCTATTCTTATATAAACCAAAGCCGTGAAACTTCTCATAAACTGTATATTATATTATTTCAATTATATTTTAATCTTACTTATATATGGAGATTCCAGTCGTCTTTGGGGATGGTATAACTCCCCTCTTTAGGGCTCACCTTATTCTGCACATTTCTTTTACTTGATAAGCCAAACATTATCAAAAATGCCAGAAAAATAATAGAATTAAAAAAAAAAAAAATTCTTGTGCCATACTCGCTACAGGATGTTTTCACAAACTGCCATTAACTACATCAACTAATGAAAGGTTCAAATAGTTCTGACACGTAAAGGGTGGGTTGCGTAGTCAGCATACAACTAAGATCTGAGTGTTTGAATTCCGTGCAGGACGAGTGAAACATATGGACTTTTCGAATGA
This sequence comes from Typopeltis vanoorti, assembly GCF_054136105.1. Taxonomy (NCBI): domain Eukaryota; kingdom Metazoa; phylum Arthropoda; class Arachnida; order Uropygi; family Thelyphonidae; genus Typopeltis; species Typopeltis vanoorti. The sequence goes on from NC_143549.1 coordinate 142,605,805, forward strand.
AAGTAAATTATACTATCTCATAAGATAGTAGCAAGATTTTCATCCTACAAAATTGGATTTTTATAATAATAATATAAAAATCAACGAATAAACTAACCAGAATTTAACAGACATGATATACAGTTGCCTAATGATAACTTTAGTTGTTTCGGCGTAATTGCAACAACCACCCAACGACAGATTACTAACAGAGCATTCAATCAAGTCCATTGTCGCAGCTCGTATTGATACGTTTGTCTTATGTTTCTCTTTCTTCTTCTTACATGAGTTCATTTTCACCTTCTACTATCTTGGAGGAAGATAGAATATTTTTGAGGAAATGCTATAATTAAAATAACATTTTAAAGGGACTACAGAAGTCATTCTACCTTGAACATGTTTGAAGAGTATCTTAATTATCGAATTTATGAAACAGAAACAACATGAATATCAGGAGGGAAAAATGAACAAGCACATTTAGTGCTTTATTTAGCTAAAATGTTTAATAAAAACATTTTAGCTTCAATAACATGAAATGAATGACAAAAAAGGAATTTTTATTGATTTTGTTTAAAAGTAAATGTCGGGAAAATCCAAACGAAAGTATCACTTCCTCATTTTAATCTTATGAAACTGAACATCTTAAGAGTCAATAGCACACTCTTTATCAAACGAATATCATGTATATCACGTTAAAGCTTTGATTAGAGTGATCCGGTTAATCCGGGAGTTATGCTTAAAAATTAGACTGGTTATCGAACCAGACAGGGTTTATGCTTTAGTCAACAATCCAGTCGACAACATCAAAGCAAAGCTGACAGTTAATACCGATTTACTGTCGCACAGAGGATGAAGTATTCTTAGGAGCATACTTCTGTTCATTCTTTGTTTATTCATTGAAAAACGAAAAGTTCTGATAGATATGAACTGCTTTATGTCCACTCCTAAATTTCTCAGTGATTGTCCCCACCTTCCCCCTCTCTTGCTTGCTAGCTTTCGGATCAGTTACAATAATGCTTGCCAGATGTTAGCAGTCGTCTTTCTGATGCTTTCAGTAGAAACAGTCCTCCTTTTGTTAGATTTTCCTTATCGGGTTTATTGCTCTTAAAACTAAACACTGTTTTTACTAATACATCTGGTCATCTCCCAGCTGTGCTGAGCTAAACACGCGTGTCCACTTTTAAGTGCGTTTTTGTCTTGGGAGTTATTAATAGTATCAAATCCTCACCATACGAAAAAGGAACTTAAAAGCTGGACAAGCGAGTTTAGTTCACCACAGCTGGGATGTAGTTAGAATCAAGCTATGATTATTATTTATTACATTCACATCCCCCAATTAGTCTTTAATTAGAAGATCCAAGTCTTTGTCTAGCAAACCACGATTTATCTTAATCTTTTAATTCATCTTAACCAAAGTGAGGTAGTAAGTATTATACGCAGGCGGCAGAAGAAACTTGCAGAACAAACAAATTATCCGATCAGGTTACATGGCTCAGTTGCTTTGACTTTCAATGCAAATAGCTAAATAACTAATGAATAAAAGCACCTTCTCGTTTTAACTATAGCGTTCGGACTCTGTAGCTCAATTACGAGGACAGCTAAGCAATTGCTCCTCCTCAAAAAGATCCACGTTCGAATCCTGTCTAAAGGAAGAACCTGTTTTCAACTGATGGTGAGTTAGCTGGTCTCATAAGTGGATAGCAGAATTTTCCCGAAGATAGCAAGATCGGCAGAAGAACACGCGAATATTAACAGACATAATTACATTGGTCTCACAACCTTAGCTGCTTCAGCCGTAGTACCAACCAAAAACACCAGGTTAACGCCCATACTTCCTGATATTATAATTATCGTACAGAGCAATTGCTCTATTGATTACTATAACCGGTTATTCAATTGGTTAGTATAATTACTAATCCTGGTAAATGATTCGGTAAAAAGTGGAGATAATATTCCGCATACAAATTCCACATGTTAAAGACCTGAATGGCAGTAAAAATAGAATAGTAAACAACATAACAACACGTGCACTGTTGGCGTAATCTATATTAAATGGTATTGTTTCCTATTTAGGATAAGGAGTTAGTCTTATGCCTAAATATATATTTCTATTGGGGGTCTTTCCATCCAACCCAATCTCGTCTATTAAGTGATACTGTAATAAAAAAAAGTGTTGGCTGTTTCTGCCCGAATGCGAGCCAGGAGCCATCGGACGCATTGCTGCTAAATATCAGAACACTAGAAATGAAACACCACTTTCACACACAAAGAGAAAACTCATCGCTCTCATCAGGAGCTATTTTCGACGAAACAAACAGAATGCGGCAAGTGTTAGGTAGCCACGTTCACTTCGTCATCACAGTGTGTTGGTCATCAACTCTTAAAAGTTCATTACCATTTTAACGACCCCCCTCTGTCTCCAGACGTAATTACACTTCTCTCGTGCAAGTCACGCCTTCTCTTGGATGGGCAAAAGTTCAAAAATGATTCCTGCAACAGCTTAACACACTTAGAAGCCTCGGTGGCGTCAAGTTTGAACACGAGAGAAGAAAAAAAAATGAAGGGGGCGGAAATGAAATCTTTTCTCTGTAATCGTAATGTAACAAAAACAGGCGTGCATTGAGCACTGGTTGGATGCCATCCAGTACGTTTCGTAGTATTCTAATAATAATTATTATTGCAAAAAAACATTTTAGCTATTTTCGAAATAAGCAACTTCTCTATGTCACCGACTAGCAGTCGAAACATTAGATGAAGGTGAACGATATCATGAATGCCAGCAAGAGAAGCTGCGACTAGGCTTAACGGTCATTAGGAGCTTAATAAAGCTATAAAATTAGTGGATTTAACATTACATTATGTTAATAGTGTTACAAAGTTGGCTTAACAAAGTCACTAGGCTTAATAAACTTACTGGACAATAAATGGATTAGGCATAATAAAATCTCTTCATTATCCTCAGTGGTTCGAACAGACACTTTACGTGCCTACGATGTTCTAAGTATCTTTGGATGTTGCAACCGTATTTCGAGGATAAGGTGGTTAGCCCTATGCTTATAAGTACTCTTTTGGATCTAAATTGCGTGCGTTTTAAACTGGTTGCTGGACGAAAAACCTAAAGGGGAAACCCAGCCATCACCGCACGAGACTGGATAACTACCTCCAGTTGTAAAGCCCTGTTAAAGGTTCTCGTGTCCTAGATTCGAACCCAGGTATTTTCAACCGAAGAGCTTCGTCTATACCGACTGAGCTCTGAATAAAGCGACTTCCTACAAGTAAATTCACACCAGATAAGTATCTATATGGTGGTAAATACTTCACCCAATGTTTATCACAAGAGCACATTCTTGTACACTACAGCTGTCCGTTAATTCACATGTAATAGAAACGTAAACCACAAACGAGTATTTGTTTAAAACAAAACTTACACCAATGGGAAGCTGCAACGTGTTTTACAAATGAGCGGGTTTCAACAAAGTTATTTTACATTTTATTTTATTTACTTTTCTTTCACCAATAACTTAAAATGCCGTTGATTCTATGGATAGAGGAGTAGAGATAAAAATTTGTTGTTTTGGAGTTCAACAGGTTGCTTTCTGTCTGCTATTCGTCGTCTGAGCAATTTAGGTACAGGTTTTTTATGTTCTGTTTCTGCTCTGCAGATGAGGTTGATCTTTCCATCTTAATCTCGGACGTTCGTGATCTTTCCTTCTTGTAGGTTTATATTCTAGTTCTAGTTTAGGAATCCTACTAGTATTGTCATCCATCATTTCTATGTGTTGTAGGAAATTTTGCTGGTATTCTTCTATTTCTTGTATAATGTTTTTTGCATGTAATCCTTCTCTTATTTTTGTGTTTTTCTTTTTATCTAATCTAGTGAGTCCTAGGAGAGGTCATAGAAAACTTCATCCGAGTTGCTTCCAATCTTTGTCTGTTTTTTTTTGTTGTTGTTTTTTGTTTTGTTTTAGAGTCCAAGTTTCACTTCTGAATTTGAGAGATGTTTTAGAGGTATATTATGTAATCTTAATTGTGTTTCTTTAGTCATTTGTTTTCCAAAATTTCTTTTAATTATGCCATTCATTCTTTCGTAAATTTGTAGTCTTTCTTCCAATTGTGAATCAGTATTGAATTGCGAGATTATATTTCCTAAGTATTTGAATTCTATAACTTGTTCTATTATTTTATTGTTAAACATAATTTTGACTTTTTGAAAGGTGTTTCTTACATTGCCATAGTTTTTGTTTCAGAGATTTTCATTTTCTAAAATCTTTTTTGCTATATCATTTAGATGGTTAGTTGCAATTTGGAGTTTATCTTCTGATTTCGCCTATTATTCTTATTAATTCCTGTCACTGAAACACATTTTTGAACAGAAATTTCATCTTTAAAAAACACACCCGAATAGGTCCATCCCACGGTAGAAAAATCCATAATGTAATACCTAAAATCTGCCATTTTTGCATTGCTTCCATCCAATCTGATTTTTTTTAACAGATACAGCTAATGTCATGATGATACCTTGCACGCTCGAAACAAACTCGAACTTGCAAAGGAAGCTTTTCTGTTCAAAAAAGAAAAAAGAAAAAAAGTCAAGTGCCCAGGAGTACCAAATGGTGGATCTTGGAAAAAAAAATAAATAAAATAAATAAATAAAAAATAAAGCTATGCGTTACTTATCCATTCACACCAAAAGATAACTGCAATCATTACTCCCAACAAAAACAAATAAAATATAAATATACATTTAATGAATTCTGCTAATGTACTAAACACATTGTTTAGTTTTTTTCCTTTTATTTTATTTCTTTCTTAGTAAATTTTGTAGGCAAACTATTGAAACTGTTCAGCCGATTTGTGCTCATCTTACATTTTTACGAGATTGAAATGATGATAACGAGTAGGGTTTTTCCAGTGGAGATGAGTTTCTGTTGAACGTTGTTCATGATGTCTCCATGGATGCATGCAATGCGTTCTGCGTCTATGTTAGGCAAGCAACTCACCGATGGGCTTCTCATTCATCACCCGGTATACAGTTTGGAGGCGGATGAGGGAAACACAAAAACGTCGGAAAGTATGGGGGAAATAAACTGCCTTTGGCAAGAACCGCAACCAATTATAAGGCTGGTTATTAATGTTCACCTAATGTCCCACAACACTGAGTTATTGCTTGAACAACATACCTCTCTCAGTGAGGACTCCGGAATAGATGGTGTCTCTTCGTTGCTAGACAGAGGCGGCTACGGGATACGCCCCTAAAGTGAGGGTGCTTATCGTCGTGTTTCTAATTTCGTAAGACAACGATAAACTGCATTTCGGGTAATGAAAGCGATATTTTGTTTCTTTTCGATCCACGGAAATGAGTCATGGATTGTTCATCATTCTTGAGTTTCCCGCTGATATCGTATTGACGGTGCTTTCTGTACGCGCAGTTTCAATGTTTCTTTTGGCCAACTAAACTGGGTGCTTTCAGAAAATTCATCACAGCAATACGAAGGAATTAACTCATTCCCTTCTGTGATTTCCCAATCTATTTTTCAAGTCTAAGACACATTTGTAGCTCGTGAGCTTTTCTCTGACGTGGTATGTTTTATGGTCACCATTTTGCTCTCCAGATCAAGCAAGTCCTGTCTTTTCGTACTCAGAACAAGAAGATGACAATTCGTGACAAAAATAATAAGTAAGCTTTTATTTTGATTATTAAAAATAACTATTTAAACAATCAAACAAAAATTTATATCGTCTTTTTCAATATTAAAATTACCAACCACTTAAAATGAAAACAACTTCCATTTCAGAAAAATTCATTTTAGCTCTGTCTAACGAGAGTTCATCTCATTTATTTGAAAAAAGATTTTGCTTTAAATCTGATTTACGAGTAGGAGGGAGGCATTCAGAAAGGCTTTCCATTTAAATGCAAGTTCGTGCCACATCTGAAGGCCTTGTTGTTTGGATTCTCCAAATAGTTTGCCTGTATTGTGGAATGAAATACTCAGTTGTTGTTTTTCATTCCCCGTATGACCGACTAACTCACTTTCTGCTAAAAAAAGCCCTTTTAAAAGTTCTTCACACCCTAGACGGGATATGAACACAGGTATTTCTAACTATAGGACATCGTCAACACTCACTGAGCTATGGAGGCTTCCCTTATAAAATTTCTCTCCATGGAGCATGCGTACCTTCCACAAATAATCTGAGAAATATTTGAACATACAAGACAACGAGGATATAATTAACCGTCATCACGCATCTCGTACGAAGGCAGGAAGTTATCCCACATGCAAATGCATTTTCTCCACAACAGAGACTGGTCAACTGCAGAACATATGACATTAAGAATATAATGACTGTAGTTTTAGTTATATCTTCCGCGGTACCAATGCAAACAACCCCATTCCTCTCCTAGCTAAAATTAAGTTCATGAATGTCAACTACTTGACTATCAGAAGCCATTAGGTACACATGTAAATGGAAGAGTAGATGTTTCATATTAATATTTTTATATTGTATTTTTCAGTCTGCGCGGTTAACCGAGTGGCCATATGCTTCGGAAAGGAGCGTCCTGGGTTTAATTCTCGTGGCTGACGTGAGGAGCTTAAGGATCTTTCTCAGACATAGCCAAGTTAGCCCGGTCTTGTCCGTTGACAGCAGGGTTTTTCTCCCCAGTTTATCTGGAGTGGCATAGATTGCATTTAAACTGATGTCATTATCGGGATGTTTACTTACTGGAGAATTCGAAAACAGTTGAATGAAAAAAAAAAAGCAGAAGCATGCCTAGACGGAACGCATTTTAGAAATGTCACGTTAAGAAAGAAGAGGACTACAGAATAACGATAATGGAGTGAAGCTTCAACTTCATTTATCACTGTCCAAAATAGGTAGGCCTGTTGAGTGTCAACCGGGAATTTGGTGAAAAGCTTTCAGTGAATGTCAAATCTAGGATTTCGATGCTCTGTTGAGTACTGCATAGTAAGGTCAGTCTAAATGGTTGCTAAATGGAGTGCTTCTTACGGATTTATATGTAATTAGAGGGTTATTTTCCGCTATTGCACTTTTACAGGATTATATGTAGTTAGTATTAAGGAATAAAGGGTCACACTGCTGTGAATATTAGCAATTTATAATTAGGTTATTATGAATACTGTGTAAAAATACTAAATATCACATCATCTCGTTAGGAAGTTGCAAGGTTTTTTTCTCTGCTTTCCCTACACAACAGACAAGCCAGTCGGAAGACTCAACTGACAGACATAATCCACTAACCAGGCATCGTCTGATCTACTGGTCTAGGGAATGCTGTAGACCATTAGAAGATGTGGGATTGAAAATAAAAATTCTGATGTTTCTTTTAAATCACTTGATTATTTTTCATAAAAATTAATATTATGATATTTTAAATTTTACTGTCATCCAAACTACTCAGAAAGAGAGAGAATTATTTCGAGAAACGTTTACCTAAATAGGAAATTATACGATTAAAACAAACTAATCGGCCCAGTCAAAGATTCAAAAATTTCAAGGTTCTGGCGTCTTTAATATTTGGAATCACTGACCAGAAGAAGAGGACACTAATCAATTCAGTGAGACTCACCAAATGGGCTAATTTTTTATAGGTGGTGTTATTTACCATTCTCATATGCCATCGCCACAAACTGAAACGCTTTTGAAGGAAAATTAAGACAATATATTATGTACCTCAGTTAAGTGTGTGTGTGAAGAGTTATGAACATCATCTGAAAGACTAATAATTCTTCGAATTAAAACACAGATCTGTCACATCCCTTTGAAAAATTACAAATTTCAGTCATGAAGATAATATGAAACAGAAAAAGAAGTCGTAGAAAATAATTTCTTTGTACACACGTCATATTAATAAAGAAAGCTAAAAATTAGCTTTTCTAAAAGCAGGAAGGTTAACTGAATCTCCAAATATACTTCCATGAAAAAGAGTCAATAAATTAAATTATTTCTGGCAAGGTATCGCACTTCTTGAGGATGGAGGGAGAAGTGTTGCGTTCCATTCCAGTACCCCCTGCCAGACTATTTCGCACAGGAACGTTCATACTTGTGATTAGTTAGGTGAAAGACGTTTCCAGAGAGGTGCACATGAGTGACAGCCTGTGGCAGCAACAGCGCTTCCAGGCTTATTGTAAATGACTTAAGGTAGACAGAAGGATGACAGACAGTAAAGGGGAAGCTTAAATGCGATACGTGAATGGTCGAGATAAAAAAAAGTTATATGTAGTAAGTGCAGTAGCATAGACATGAGGGGGAAAATTGCACAGACATCAACGGCTTCCTTGTGATGCAAATTTAATTAATATGGAATAATATAATTATAAAGTTTTGCTCTATTTTAACCACTTTAATTTTTAATTAATATCTTCCAAATCTTGTATTGCTAAAAATTACGTGTCGTCCATGTTCGTGGCTTTGTTTTTATTAACGTCGCTTTTTAAGTTAAAATATTTATAACAATTACCAAATCTTAAACTTGTTTAAACTAAAAGTCTCGAATATTCTAATATTGATATTTCTAAGCATTATAAACGTAGTTATAAATTATCTTCCAATAATTTACTTCTTCTATTCCTATTTTAAAACACTTCTAACCCTCTAAAAGAGGTTAAAAACATTCTCTGTAATATACATTAATTGAAATTGATTTTTGTGGGAATTGCATAGAGGTAACTAAGACTATGAATCCAGCATATTACAGGTGTTAACTGTACGCATTGTTTGTTTTACAAGATGAAAAAGTAGAATAAATGAAGAAGAAGCGACAAGAATCTACAATATATAAGTAGTAATTTGCAAGTATTAGTTGTACACTATTAAATTCAACTCTGTATTTCGTTACTATCTCAAAAGATGGTACTCTTATAAATCAATGATACATTTATTTCTCTCCAAATCAAGTAAATCTTACAGATTACTATAATTATGTACTTTTACTATACTTGTGTAGGTGCTGAATATTATTCATAAAGTAACTGAAGCGTGAAGTTATCTTTCTGAAAAAGCAAACGATACTATCAAAGCGGTCAGCCATCTTTAACTTCGACCTGATCGAAATTTTTTTGGAGTTTGTATGGCATTAAGAAGTTGCCAGTCAATATAAAAAAAGGATGTTTAAGATTCATAATTTCGCTATAACATCTCCAGTAAAATACAATATATGGATAATTGCATTTATAGAAATAGACAGATTTAATTAAAGTGAAAAATGAATGTTGAGCAAATCTGCCGAAAAGGTAACTTTGTTTATCGCTTGTACATACCAGAAATAAGACGCTGAACATTTGAAATAGCTGGGGCGCACGTGTCAGTTGGATCACGTGTTGCAGTAGTCCAATCATGAACCAATGCACAGCATGACCCCATTAATGTAGAAATCAGAGAGAGAGAGAGAGAGAGAGAGAGAGTGCACCTAAAGTCAGAAATATGGGGATGTCGGCAGAAGAGGTCATGAGATTCGAGTAACCTGGGTCTTCATGCAGCGTGTCAACCAGATGATGAACCTGAGTAGGGTGAGAGTATCAGTTCCGTAAAAGGACCCGATCGACACAGTTTGGTAGGATGCTACCTCAATAGACTGGTGTAGAGGACGTCCCCATTTGCTAAGTGAACATCAGACTTCGAACACTAATTCAGGTAAAGGGAAAAAATTACAATTTCTTAACAAAAATAATCTCGGTAAGGCCACCAATATTCTGACTGTTCTCAGTGCTTAATGTATATTTCACAGCTTTTCTTATATAAATCATATTTAATTATCTAAGGGGTTCATGTAGCAAAGAAAGAAATGATAAACTTATTAAATGCAAAGCTTGACTTAGAATGCAAAATGCACATAAGCGATTGATTTTATATAATCACTCATATCACATCCATAAAGCCTAGTTGGCAGAATAATTAGCGTGTTCTCTCTTTCTCCACGTTGAAGGTTCAAACCGCCATGAGCACGAATGTCTGTGATTGTCTTTTGGTAGGAGACATATTTCATCTGAGTGATGAGTACCTCTCCGCTTACTGGAGCTCTGAAGTGGCTTGAAAAGTCCCATGTTTGGTTTCTGAATCAGGATCGGACTATGTATCAATGTATAATATATATAAAATTAATTTTAAAAAATGCGAAAAAATCTTTAGCCCAACACGATACTAATGTGTTATAAGTTTACAAAAAAAAAAAACTGTCGTAGGTGAGAGTGTAAGCAGCTTCAGTTTCGATATAAATCATTATAGAATGTCAGCAATCATACGGTATTTTGTCCAGCAAGAGCTCCAGGGAAAGGAGTCTCTGTTGCAGCCCCTTTCGTTTCGATGAGCTTCTTTGCAGGTCTTTCATTTCTGGGAGCCTCCGTTGTAGCTAGGAGCTTCTGTTACATTTTCTTCTTTTCTACAATATCTGTTTCTCCCTCATAATTTATAGGGACCTTTCTTGTAACTTACAGTCAGTAATCATGACATTGGAAATGGGTTTTTACCATCATATTTATATGGGCTTCGTAGATATATATATACTGACCCGTAGCGTATCTTATTTCAATGTTTCACATTCTTGTAAATAGTCGTATTTCTTTAGGGTGTTGTGGATAATTTCATTAGTGTCTATTGACACTAAGAACTGCATGTCTAAGTGCAAGGTCTCCGCATACTAGCGGCCATCAGTCTGGAATATTTATGACATGTTAGTATATTACATAAGTCTGTCTCTATGGGAGTGGTTGATTTCTACGCCTACCCAGTTATGTCTGCAAATGTACTTGTGTGTGTGTGTGTGTGTGTGTGTGTGTGTGTGTGTGTGTGTGTGTGTGTGTGTGTGTGTGTGTGTGTGTGTCGCAAGGAGTCTCTCAGAACACCATTAATGAAGTCAGCGAAGTTCGTATAAGAGTTACGGCAGATCGTATCAGGGAACGGCTCTTTTATAGAAACAGCAAACATGCGTCAAAGCTGTTGAGATTTGATCTCATGGGGAGTTAATAGCGGTAGTAGTCGCCAGCTACTAGAGAACGTTTCACTCTGGGTGAACCCAGTAAACGCGTGCTTCTCTCCCCCTTATCTTCCCCCTTTGGGCTGCAAGAAAAAAAGATGTCGGCGAACTGCTATTCGGTATGTTGCTGTGTGACATTACAGTTAATCACTGGTGAAAATTAAATGCTTCTGTCAAGTTGGGAATGTATTTTAAACTATCTAAAAGATGATAAACTCTAAGCTAGGTGGTCTTTTTAAGATGTATTCAGTTAACATTACATAATTATAATACTGATAGCCGACTATTTTACATTTTTTGTGTTATTATGATGGACTTTATGGTGTTTAAAATTTGAAGACCTTAGATTTCGTAAGAATCTTCTTAAGTCATTTTATTGCACATTGCTAAATCTACAGTAAATAAGCAAAGCATAAAATTGATTTCTCGGAAAGATATGATGAAATTTGAGTCTGAAATAAAATGCACTTAACAACCAAAACATGTTCTGGATTCCTCCTTCGCCATAGGCTTCAGTTCCTCTCAGCCACAAATATTTCTAGAATTGGAAATTTTTTTTTCTTTTCTTTATATACCGTACAATACGTTTGTTTCTTCGTGAGATTTTGGTATCATTAGCAATTCAACTATTTTTAAAATACCAAATATTGTTGGTAGATTCACCCTGAAAGAAGTTTTGACAACAATGTTAAATCTTCATGTGTATGTGCCTATTTTTCTATATTTATTTTCTGCTTTGATTTTATTAATGACACTTCGAAAATCAAGTAGAACTGATTTAAGTGGATCACCAATTAGAATAAAGCTAAGTCAATTAAATATGACCTATGACCTACTTTATCTGAAAAAAAAAATGTTTTCTTCATATTCTAGCATTCAATTTACTAGATATATTTTCGATAAAATATATCTCAAACGTTATAAGAAACTTTCAGGAAACATTTCTGTTTCCAATAAAAGATTTCTGTATAAAATTGAATGTGGGAACTTCGTTTTGTATATTTTCATTAAAACTTGTTTCGTTTCGCAGTTAAACATAATAGTAAATGAGGCTGTCGTTTGCTATCATGGTGGTTAAACGCTTGCTTTTCAGGACGATAAAACAGTTTCTTTGAGGAAAAAAAAATCCTACCAACTCCGTATGATACTGGCTAACTCACCTTCGTATGAGAAACTCTTATAAATGCTCTTCACATCCCAAATGAGATTTGAACCCAAGCCTTCCTAGTGAAAGAACATCCTCCATAACGACCGAACTTCAGAGGCTCTCAAGCATAAGGCAGACCACCCTTAAAGTTGCGCAGTTACTCTTAGAAATGGACCTGTGATTTGAATATCATTATTTAGTCTACATCTTTATTATGAGTACTCAAAAGAAGGATATTGATAATCACTGATATATTCAGTGGTAATAACTAGTCGCAGATTTTTTTTTTTATCTCTACGGTGAGAATTTAAATATTTCTGTCCAGGACAGTGGAGCCCAAACTTTATTTTTTGTCACCTAAACTGGCCTTGAGAGCCTTTGCTCTTGATGGAGGAAATAATAGTGGGTAACGAAACACCCTTAACATAGTAATATAAAAGAGTGACGTTCAATTACAAAGAATTACCGTACGATTAAGTCGTTGTATCCGTTTTGTTAATATTGGATATGTTTTCCTTCTTAGGTTAATGATCGTTCTTTGAAAGCATGGTTCTCCACTCCACTCCCTGAATTAGTAGCTTAATCGACGCTGTATTGTCACACTGTGGCTTTTTGATTGATCACTGCGAGCAAGGAGAGAGTTTTTACGATCGTAACCCTGTCGTAAACCATGATTATAGTTTAGCTGGGAATTAACAGCGGCAGAGTTCCACAGTAGAAGCTCTGACACACAAAGAATGATACAGAGAGAGAGAGAGAGAGAGAGAGAGAGAGAGAGAGAGAGAGAGAGAGCTTTACGTTGTTCTCAAGTTTAATAAAGGTTGTACAGTTTATCTGAGAGAGGAAGTATTTCAAAGCAGGAAATGTTGTTCCCAGTGGGATTTATTGATGGGATGGTGTTGGATGGGTTATCCATTATCGTTATTATCTTACGCTCTCCAAGTTTTATTGTCTCATAAAAGCTCATATTTTTTCTTTCATACACGTGAACTATTTTTTTTTTATTATCGCAAAATTTCCTGAAATCAAAAACGAAGCGTGCTATTAAAAAGTAGACTTCTTCGCAAAGTTTACCCACAATGAGGGAATTTGTTTAAAATCTCACACAATAATAGTTTTGTTTAACTTAATAGGCAGTTGCTTATTTTTAGCGCAGCAATTCATGTCAGAATAATATGTCAAACGTGAGGTTCCTTTGTTATGACCCCGAAGTGAATTTCATTTATCTTTGTCTGGTCATTCCACAAATGTCACTTAAAACGGACACTTAGCATTTGCTACAAAAGACATGCAACTTCTTGTTTTTGCCGCCAGAAGGAAGCACCTGAACTCCATATTTCTGCGATAGCCCTCATACATCATAGTCATGAAGGACGAATAAATAAATTCTTATATCAGTTGTTGAAGGTAAAAATTTCCTTTGAGTGTTTCACTGTCAGTCAATGTTCAAATGGTATGTGACCTATTAACCTTGTGACCTCAACCGACAAACGCCCGTTTTCTACCCTTTCTCGTTTCTCTCACTCTCTTCCTGGAGAGCTTAAAGTAGCAGTAAGTGATTGCACGTTCCGAGAAGTGACCTATAAATAGGTTCTGGCGGAAGCGTCTTGTTTCTCTCGATTTTTTTTTTTGCTCTGCATTGAACAAGACCTTCGCACGAAGTATCGAGATGACCTCTCTACTTGTTTTGACTCTGCTCATCTGACTATCTAGGGGAAAAGAAACTTGAAATAAAGAGTAAGCATGTAGAGGACTGATTGGTTGTTGCCAGAAAGTTTCAAGTTTTAAATTCACCTTAGTTTCATTGCAAACTGTACATTTCGTAGAGTCATATTTCCTTACCTATTCTATTCCATCCTTCCTCTTTCCAATATAATAATCGTCCTTAAGATAGCGAAACTTATAAGGAAAGGAACACGCACTCCTTCCACGAACTACGCGTAATTTGGAAGGCTTTCTTTTTCTCGTCTAAGCAGATGAGATAAGCAAGCCAGAAGGGAGAGGAAGATGATCCCGAGTGTAGAATGCTCGTGTCATCAGTTCACTCAGACTACGTCATCACCCATCTCTTGTAATCCCTCCCCATACATAGTTACACGAACTCACTTCCCATTACAAGCTGCCATTATAAGCTTAGCAAAATAAGCTTCCTGATCTCTTGTGACAAAAGAGATAATCTTTATATTACGGAAGTCTACCTGCTACAAATGAAGGGCAATGCACTTTATATATTAGTTGAGTGTTTCGTCCATTAGCGTTGAAACAATCGTTTTGTGGGATTGTAGGCGTACAGGTATTTCCAGAAAATGTTCATATTTCTGCTGATGATGGGAAGAATTTAGAATTATAAACATCTTGAAGTTTTCTTTTTGTAAATATTATTACTGTGTGTTAACCATCCTGTTCGTATTATAATTATGGAAGATGGTATTTAGTGAATGAGTAAGGGGGGTACTCTTACTATTGTAGAGACACTAAAATAATGACTTAACAGATGATGAGGGGAACATAGTTTCAGAAATGGAAGGATATATTGTTTATAATATTAGAAGTTTAAAATATCGACTTATAAAACTGAAATGAATATTTAACATTCATCAAAAGAATTATTCGTTTAATCTTTTTTTTTTAATGGAACTTGACAGACTTCGTATTCGCAATGGCAGTATTAAATGCTTGAAGATAATCTGATGTCCGTTTTTTTTTTTTTCATCTATGTTTTGAATGATTAAACTAAACGTTTTAACCAACTGTTGCTTTTAGGCACAAATTCAAACATGGAAAAGGAAAAAGTATGCAGTCTTGCCTTTCAGCCGAAATGGATAGCCTTGTAAGACATCGATCCACTATTGGTCCAGACTCCGAAGAATAGCTTGCCTGAAACGCCAATTGAAAACAAAGAATCGCCCATTGCAACATTATGAACAGATGTCACTGAAATAATCAACTGTTCGAATTTTTAAACAATAAAATCTACTTCCTCTCATTTGTCATTTCTTCCATTCTCTTCTCTGGTACATCAATCCGAAGGTTGGTTGGGGTAGCAAATTCTACTTCGCTAAAGAACAGTGGTTATAGAAAAGGTGTTTCCCTTTGCCTTCCTTGCCTACAGTATTTTATGTCGGAAGATATGCGCATTCACGGGATGGTTTGTCTATTTTGAGGGATGAAAAATCCTAGATGCCTGAAGAAAAAACCCTTCGCATGAGATAAGCGAAGAATTATCTCTCCTTTGGAACGAAAAAACTCTGAGAAAGGTTTTTCGCGTCATCGACGGGATACCCAAAGGGCTCCATCGAAACCAACTAAGCTACGGAGCTTCTAATGTTCTAATGTTTCTTCCATATGTAGCATAAATGAATAACATGTAGCGTGAAATCGTATGAATTAAACTAAAATAATAAATTTATGATATGTTTCCAAAATTATGTATTTTCCCAATAGTCTGTGTGCTTTTTTTTTTACTAATGTATTTAAATATTAGCTGAAATATTTAAATATAACATCGAAGTTAGTATCTTATTCGGTATGTGTCTGGAAAAAAAAACGGATATCAGAAAAAACTCCTTTTAATCTTAACATTATCTTTATTGATGCTTTGTATACAAAAATAAATAATTCCGATGAATTGTCCTAAATTGTCAACTGAGATCGAATTCTTTTGACTGCTACTTAGAAGCAATTAAGCTAACAGGAAGTTTCTAACATCCCGACATTTCTCTGAAGGTCATGATAAGGGATACGCACGGTTACTTGTCCTAATGCGTCTGTATGCATATGTACCACCATACATCACTTACTTAATTATTACTGGAAATCCCCCTATATTAAGGTACAGGAAGAATAATTCTAGTGTGCAGTTTGTCAGAGTAATGAGTGTCTTGCTTCGTTGAACAGTTAATATACTTGTCGCCAAAAGAAACCTGTGTTAAAGTGATTATCTGATAGATTACAAATGAACACACCCGCAAAGTGATAATGAAGTCAAAATGAAGTGGGAGTGTATTGCATTTCGATAATTCAGGATGCCTTATTTATTTATTTTTATTCATGTTGATCATTTCAACATGAATTGAAATGGTGTTCCTTCCAGGAAGTTGTGTGGGAAAAGAAGCAATATCACACTCAAAATTCGATTTGTTACTGATATTAACATTTGTCACTCTGGTAATGATTCATTCACATTGCCCACGTTGGATTGCTATTTCACTTGAGTTATTTTTTCCAATTAAGGGAAGAATTTTCTTCTTGAAGCAAGTCTGTCTCTTTCAGCTAACTATTCGTTTGTCATTAATCTGTGTGAGAAATGGAAGTTTTTTTTTTATCTCTCGCCATCTATTGTTAAGCAATTTTCGTCATGTTTCATATCTTCCAGGAAGCAATTATAGTCGCGGTGGCAGACCTCCCTCTGGCTTCGTAGTCAAGATTCAAAGACTTTATCGACCCGAATAAAGGTGACTACAGTCCGCACCAACCTTGAGCGTCAAATTCAGTTGATAAATCAAGATAGCGCAGCTGTTGGCATTCCAGGTCATGAGAGGTGGACATTCTAGAGGGCGTTACTGAGGTCCGAAAAAGATAGATAGTACCAGGAAGAAGAGTTCAAAGCTAAACGTGATAGAACGTGACTCTATCTTTGCTAGTGTGAGGTAATTGTAAGCGAGTCGTTGCGCTGATAAGCTGTCATTGTCGGAGATTGTTTGCAGTGCCCCCTAGAGAGATAAGTTGAAACGTCAAACACTAATGATAGTTGGCCAGCTGAATGATACAAGTTTGCGTGTGGCCTGCAATCGGAAACGTGTCCCTTCGTAGCAATACTTGGTTAATTACAGTAGCCTGCAGGTTTCGACCACAGTTTCTTAGAAGAATTTGTTGCAAAAGCAATGAAGACAGAAAGGTCTCAGAAACAAAGTATATTTTTTTTCTTCTTCTTCTTTTTTGTTCAGTTTTATAAAAATTCTCGACCTCCTGGCTTGTTAGTCTCAGTGCTAAACAGTTCTATTTCACAGTTTTAATTGAATTTTATGCGTCATTTATGTAGGAATTTCTTCATCATTACAACCGTCACAACTCTGTTCTCAGACAAATTAATACGAAGAGGATTCAAGTTGTTCGTGGGATTTCAAAAAGAAATCTGTATTATTAGATGAAACTGTAGAAATGATTGCAACTTAGCGAAGGAATGGAAGTCGAAATAAAAACATCAATAGAAAAATGCTGATGAAGAGTTCTGGAAGAAATTAAATCCCTTCTTCCCGTGTTTGTCGTCTATAATCAGTCGGTATGTGTCTACTAAGTTGTTCAGCGGCAAACAGCTTGGAAGACAATTTTTCTTCGCAACTGAAATTCCATCGGTTTTGCATGTTATTTATGCTGTGTTAACCTGAACTCTCCCATTTGTTTGGCTATTCCAGGAAGAAGGATATGATTTCTTTTATCAGTTTAGCACTTCGGGAGTTGAAAAAGATCTAAAATAAGATAGCGAAAAAGAAAGATATAAAAAAATGTGGTTTCAGTTTTTATCAACTATGATTTTATCAGCTTAGAACTGAATAAGTTCTCTGATTCAAAACAAAGGTTTTTAAAAAATGTAGGTATAAAAGAATCAAAGTACCAAATTTCATCAAAATCCATCCATTCAAAGTGTCTTAGTATTATACAAAGAAATAGCTCAAGGGACCCTGATAAAGTGTTTCGGCACTTATGGAAGCACTTGAACGGGAGATAAATAGTCATCTCACTTAAGTGTGTAAATTATTGATCTTGATGCGTAACGGAGCATCTAGATCTAGGTTGAAACGGAGCGTACAACTTCGATTAGACTAAATAGCGGCAGTTAAGAAAGTGCTTAGAAGTGCCAATCGTTGGTTAATTGCAAAGAAAGCAAATTTTAAATAACTAAACCCTTTTGCACGCTAATAGCTGTTTCTGTTTGGAATTTTGCTAATATGATACGAATTTATAGCTGTCATAGCGATGGTTGTAAAACTGTATTACATTAGCACTGTGAATGGACTAAGATATTTTAAATGATTTTCTTTTTCTTCTTCCTTTTCCCTTGCGGTGTCGAGGGTTTTCCATTCCTTTAACCGCAACCGTTATACGATGATAAGGTGGTAAGTCCTATACCTCCTGGTACATCCTAGGTCTATAGAAGCGTTGAGTTCGCAAGGTCAGTTTGTGGGATGAAAAACTCTGCAGTCCACGCCCAATTCCAAGATCGGCTAGCCTGGCTACGTCTGAGAAAGATCCTAAGTTCCTCACGTCAGCGACGGGAATCGAACCCAGGACACTCCTTCCCCAGGCATATGGTTGCGAAGCCCATACCCATTCTGTTAACCGCGCGGATTTTTGAAATTATATTTTAAAAAATTATTTTATATATTTCTTTATATTTGAAAAATAAATAGATACATTTTCTAACGCTTTTATTCCCTAAGGGAGTAAAAGGAGCTTCTTTAGTTTTAACTAATTTCCTGAAGATCGTGGGTAGAAGGTCTCTTCCCTTCATCTGAGCTTGAGGCTGTTAATTAACCAAGTCTTTCATGGTTTGGATTAATACAGACAAGTGTCACCATCTTGTGGTCCTAAACCCTAATAGCTGTATATTATGTCTGAAATATTGTGAACTAAGGTCGATTTTTTTTTGTCAGCTGCGGAGCTAAAAACACGAGGTTTACAGATAGAAAAATTTTATTTTTCTCTGCCAAAGATCGACAAAGTTGGACACAGTCAAAGAAAAACCTAGAAAAGTTCTAGAAACGACTAGAATCAAACGACCTTACTTCTGGCATTCTAGCATTATGGAAGACAATGTTATTCCCACAGGACTACACAGACACCTAGGATATACAGGTACCTTTTATATGTTTGCACTTATTTTTTTTACGGAACATGGAACATTTTTCAACCCACTTTAAACCTCCAATAAGGCTCGGAATTTAATTTCGATAGATGAAATTGATCTCCCAAAAACATTTCATGCCCAGGTGGAATACGAACTTACAATCTGCAATATGTTGGACAGCCTGTACTAACAGATTCATTTGGCAGATATTCTAAAACTGTCATTGGTGTCGCAAGGTTTTGAAGTAATGTGAGCAAATAACAGAATAATACGCAGACTCCGTAACTAACTAACTTAACTGCAAAGAAGAAAGTTCCGATTAAGTGAATTAGTATACGAACAACAAATGATTACACAAGGATACATTAATTATATCGGATTCAAATGAATCTTGTCGTACTGCTGGCTATCATAATTGCACCCATCAGTATGACAATATCATAGATTACACAACCTCACTAATAAAAAAACACGCATGGTAAGACATAAGAAAAATTAGACTAGACGCTTTGCGCAAGAGCATAAGTTACTTCGGGAAGTCAAGAAATGAGCGTAAGACTTCGTAAAAAAGAGTTTAAATGCAACTTGAAGTCAGGTCAAGTCCAGGGGGCGTAGTTTATTTTAATGGTTTCTCAAGACCATATTAAAATGAAGAATAACGCTTTAAGAAGTAAGTTGCATTGTGTAATGGACGACCTTAGCATAAGCGCTTCAAGTTATAACTGGTTTCCTGGTGAACTTCAACTTGAGCCTTCAACACTTTTCTTCTTCAGAGTGAAGAGGTTGAAAAATGCTCATTTGATAGTTCCATTAAGACGTTCGAAGACGTATCAGCGAACTGTCGGTTAAGATGCGGCATCAGCGGTTAGTGAGATATTTATAAAATACATTATGTAGTAAAAGCTGCTCTCTGACAACAGGAAATGAAGCCTATGAGTAGTTTAGCGTTAGCACTAACGGGAAAATAAACCAAAGCGGTAAATTGATAAAGCATTAAAATGTCGTCCACAGTGTTTCACTCAAGGTTTCTTGTTCAGTTTCCTTTGTGGTTTATCGTTATCTTTCACACACCCTATATTGTCACTTTAGAAGTTACCCATAGTTTGAGTGTGACCATCTACTGGAGTCGCAATATGGGAGTGTGTGTGAGATAACAAACCACAAAGGAAACTGAACAGGAAACTTTGGCTGAAATTGTGGAGGATATTTGAATGCTTTATCAATATACCATTTTCAAGTATCCAGGACATCGGTTTCAAAATCAAACAAGGCGCAAGTAAGACTGCATACCATGAATCAACAATAAAAATCAAAAGGACATATATTAGTCACACTTGAATAAAAGAGAGTGGCAGTCTATATTGCTCTCGGCTCCTAACGATGTTTTATTATTATTATGCGATATCTACAAGGAATATTTATCGAGATATTTATAAAGTACAGTATGCAGTAAAAAAAAAAAACTGCTCTCTGACAACAGGAAATGAAGACTGAGTAGTTTGCGTTAGCATTAACGGGAAAATAAACCAAAGCGGTAGGTTGATAAAGCATTAAAATGTCCTCCACAGTGTTTCACTCAAGGTTTCTTGTTCAGTTCATCACCTGTGACGTCATTTGAAGCCGTACGGTCACACCCGTACCTCATTGGGTTTTGGCAGTGAAGCCTTCTACTAGTAAGGTCACAGATGCTTTTTGCACCAAGAGTTAGGTAGGTCGATCAAAACATCCATGCCCCTGGCGGGATTCGAACCAGCAGCATCTTGGCTGAAGAGCGGATTTGCTTACCACTCGTCCAACCAGGCCGGCACTGTCAACAATACCCTTTTATATATTTTATATACTTTATTTAAATATGCTTAAATATAACTAGGACAATTTGCTTGAAGAAAGACAATTTCCTATAATGGGATAATTGAAGTCCATCAGATCTATTCACTCGTGGGCAGTGCAGCAAGATTTTACAACTTTCTTTACATTTAACACTGTTAAATAAACGGCGTTTATTTAGAACTTTTTCTCCTCCAAAACATAGAATTCTTCAAAGATTCTCTGTTTTGGAAGAGATGTCATGTCCCACAACTTCAGAGTGCTGCCGATCGAGAATTCTAATATATTGCAGATACTCTACCTGAAGAACAGCAGAGTAATCTTAAGGACACACTTCTCCTTAAGGTCTACTCTGGTGTCCATCAACTTGCCTGCTTCTGTGGTATATCATACTGATGGACACCAGAGTACATCTTAAGGAGAAGTCTGTCCTTAAGACTGTCCCGCAGATCATAGAAAGGAGGTAGATTTATTAATCGAGAAAAACCGACTCTGATATCAATGAACTTTTAGGCCTATATGTCTGTCAGATTTGTCACGGCTTACGTTTTTTCTATCGCTTCATAGAGTTTGATGAATTTGATATTCAGAAGGAACCCACTAAAACTGAATACCAAACTCTATCTCATGTATCTCTCATGTAGCTCGCCAGAAACGGAATTCACGTGCAAGTACGACCGCATGTCAATTCACAAATTCAATTCATTTCTGGTGAGTGTTTCAGGGAGGTAATCCTGAAGCATTCATATGACAGTTAACTGATCTTCACTTAAAAAACCCTTATATAAAGTTTCTTCTCGTATAGGGAATTTGAACCGAGGTCTTTTTTTAACCAAGAAGCTCCCTCGAAACTGATTGAGCCATAGAATATGATATGCCAAACTCTAGTATGATAAAAATTATTGGTCTTGCTTATGTCAAATATTTTCAGCGCCATTTTTAAAAGCAAGCAAAATGGAGTAATCGTACGAAATTAAACATAATAGCTGGTGGGTGTGAAAATACCACCAAAGCTAGACAGAAATAAGATCAGAATAATTATGTAATTAAACTGGCTCTTTTTTTTGTGTGTCTCTCAGACTACATTTGTACAACGTCAAGTCTTTCATAAAAGCTACTTTCTACTAGAAAACACAAAGAAAATTACGAAGCTCTAGAATGCAAACGGAAGTTAAATAGAAATAACTGCCCTGCACTTTCCTTAGTTTTAATTAATTGTAATTTTAATTAATTTTAATTGTAAATTTTAATTTTGCATGATTATTCAATTCTACGACTTTTGCTCTAAGAATTTTCAAGAAACTCTAGAAAATAAATTGCCAAAATAAGATAAAACGATAGCATTTCATCATTTTATTTTCCATTATGCTCTATTCGTTTTGTTTTGAATTGTTAGAACACGGATGCGACTTTTATGCATGACCCAGTAATTTCCATCAGATATCGTGCATGATACAACTTGCGTTCCTGTTTGTTATCACGAGGTACTTCCTGATTTCTACTCCATCCAGAACTGTTTGGTCGTAAGTGATAAGGTACACTGCAAGAACGTCCATTCCCTCTTGTGATCTTATCACAGTTCCAAATCAAAGTTTTTCGAATAAATATCTAATGATCCATTAGTATTATTTTAATTATGTTACCACAGATTAATTTGTTATAGCAAACAGATTGTAGACGTATGATAGATTTGTGGTTTGCACAGTACTTTACAGCGAGAAGTCAGTTTTTTCGAGTGCTTGCCGAAACCGAAGCTAGTTTGCTAATAGTTTATGCATGTATTTTATAATATATAGCAACTTTACACGTCTATTGAACTTTACGATCTCATATCATTCATCTGCCACAGATTGATTTCATGTTTTCCATTATTATACTAGAAACATTACTTCATGTAAAAATCCTAGTTGGGCAATGGCTTCCAAGATATTTTATTGGTTCTTCTGGCTCTCACTACTATCCCACACTCGAAGTTATCCTGACCACTGAGTACATAATAGTATACAGTCCAATTCCGCTGCATAAAAGAGGAATTGGATAGTTCACCATGGCAATCAACATTGGTGTAAAGAAATGTTTTGAGTGCTCCGTAGAGTGTTTGAAATCTGTAATCTTTTCCAATCGGATGGACAAATGCTAGTGTGGCTAAATGCCTTATAACAAAGAGCGTCATCCAAGCTATGAACTCTGGTGGCAGAAACGTAATAGTCTGGAGCTTTTCTCATAAACTGAAGCTTTTGGCTATTGAGTTCAAAAAGATGAACGTCAACAGATGGATGTGTAATGCGTCTGGATAGTAGTTTCCTTGACTATGACTGATATTTAAACAGATCCACGTCCTTTTCAACACGAAAGTGCCTTATGTCACAAATTCAATAGTTTTTTTAGGAAAATTACACTAAACGTGGAAAATCAACTCTTTTAAGAAGTGGACGTCAATAGCTAGTTACTAAATACGAGTATGAATACGATTTTGATTAGAGTCCTTCAATCATTTTAAGAGCTCCGGGGCTCTTATGCGGTATTCGCAGAGACACACTTGTTCCAGGTCAGCAATGCACTGGTCGAAGTACGTTATTTTGAATTTGCTGCTTAATAAAAACATTAAAGAAATTGGAGAATCGCTCCACTTGTGGGAGATGAAATTCGTGATGATAACTTTTTCGCTTAAAATCACTCATGGAATCAACTCCTGAAATTCGTTTCTTGGGCGCACTGTAAAATATCAGTGCTACAAAGCCATGACTGTCTTGAGTGGAAACGGCAGAATTCGAATCCAGTTTAGAAGACGAGGAGATTTATAAGGACATTCCAACTGAAATTCCTAGTTAAATTTACGGGTCATACACGGAGATCAGAATTTTCTATCTGAAAAAAGCAAAACACACATACACACACACACGCAGAATATTTACTATGGTTAATCTTATCTTTACCAAAATTCCGTTTATAAGCGGTCAAGTTACTCGGGCATAATAGTCCTTTGGGGTTAATGGATGCTAAACAAATGTGGGCTGTCCACTAGCCAGAGATGCGTTCAACCATCCCTGGCCGGTTTGTCTATTTTTATGGGAAGACAAACAAAAAACTCGGCAAAAAATGCCGCAAATCTACTACCGCTAAATGAGATCGACTCATTTACCTTTGCATTCAAATATCTCATAAAAGCTCTTCCCATTTCAAGATGGACACAGAATCCAGTCCATTATTTATAGCAAAGAGGCAGGTCATGTTGACTGCATTGATGCCTGAAAGATATTTTAAAAATTCCATTGTGATGTAAGAAACATCTTTGAAAGGACTATGTGATTCATTGTCGCAGATTTTTTAGAAATTAATCTCAACACAACATTATGCAAATACTAAATATTAACTACAAATGCTGCAAATATTAAATGAAGACTAAATACTAAATAGTGCAGTGAACCGAACTGAAATGAACAATGATGGTACTATAAATAAACAATGATCATCGGGATGTTACAGTTCAGCAGCTGGATGTTAGATGAATGTTGAAAAATTAATGTAAATTTATATTGCCAAGAATTTTCTGTTTGAGTATTTCCCTTATCAGCAGTAATTCAGGAAACGTTACAAAGGATGAAGGCGACCTAAACTAGTTAATAAGGGATAAAGTAGAATAACTGCCGCTTGTAGAATATTGAGATCAGATGGTTCGAGTACTAACATTGAAACTGCGTAAAAGAATTTGTCACGGGAATAGACATCGTGGGCAGGATTTCCTTTTAAGATTGGCGCCACCTGATACTTCACTTTTATCATCCGTATATTCATTCGTCTGGTGGCCATCGTATATCCGTATTTTTCATACCACATGTCTCCGTCTGATGTCTGCATTCCTTCAATACCGTGCCTTGGTTACGATGGTTAGTTTGAGCTGCCGCAATTCCACGGAAACTGTCTAATCTGTGAAAGATGACACGTCAAGATAGTCTTGGCATTTCATCTCTTACTGACAATCATTCAGAATGATTTTTTTTTACATTCTTTGCCCTTATAAGATGGAAATTACGCCCGAGTTCGAAATAGTTAATTCAGTTAACAAATAAATAAAATGGATGAAATATGACAGCATTGCATTAAGTAAATATTATAGTTCGCTGACTTTGAATACTTTACAACATGTAAACCATGTAAAACAGAATTTCAGAAACAGCAAACATGAAGATATCTCAAACACAGTAAGAGTCATCATTCGCTCGATGTCGGGTCCTTTGGTGTTGTCAACTGAATCTCATTAAGAGGCGTACAACATAAGATATAACACTTTAAGTTCATCTGCATAATGACTTTAATTTTCAAGGTGCCGTTTCCTGTAATATGCCTACCACGGTGTTGTTTGTTACCAAGAAACTTAGCATTGATCATTAGTCACCGTGTTTCGGCAAGGCCTCTTATGATTTACCACGCCCGAAACAGCAATTAACGTTAAAGATAGCAAATGAATGTCCTGTTAGGCGGTACCAAGGTAAACATCGCTGTGCGGTGTTCGGTTTCTTATGCTATGTAATCTAAATTAACTTTTGAAATAGAAAAGAATGTGTGTGTGTGTGCGTGTGTGTGAGAGAGAGATGAAAGATAATTCCGAGAGATAACTTTCTCCCTAGCAAATTTATAACGAGACGGTGCGTAATATGAATGATTCAAAATCAATCCCACGGGATTGAATTTATGATGAAATAGCTTCAGAGAGACATAATGGCAATGAAGCATTCAATGCGCCTTCAGCAACATAGTTGCTGGAATCGCATTAAGTCTTTCAGGAGGAGCATCTTTCCAGGTCACTTTAAAAGCCCAATCTAAGTAGATAAATTCAATTTATACGAATTTAAAATGACCAACACGAGACTGACTGCACGAGAAGATAACCAGCTTTTTATAGAAGGCTGGACCAAACACAATTAAAGAGATAGATAGATAGAGAAGCAGAGAGTTTTTGATATAGCATAACGTTACTATAGAAACCGATTCTATCCTCACAGCTACAACATTATTTCTTCGTGCAAAGGGTCCATTTAATTCTCATGTTTATGTTCTTCAGTCAAGTATGTTTCTGGGATTCGTTAAACAGTTCCTAGAAAAATATTTGGTAAAGACAGACCGGAAGAGTTTCTCAGACTAATCTATCATCTGCTAAGAATCCTTCTTCCTCTTTTAGAACGTCTTTTCTCCATTTTACTTATCCTCAAAACGATGATAAACACTTAGGTGCACTTTAACTGTTTATTTGTTTAACGGCCCATCCTTCAGCAACTCCACAAAAAACTGCCAAGGCATCAGAATGTTTTATTTTCAATTTTGAGCTGGTAGAAGGCAGCTTGCGTCTGGAAACTTAGGCCACCTAACAGTTCATGTCCTGCTTATTATCCGATAGGAGATTTAAGATCCGTCTGTCATCATGTGTCAATATACACTGATTTTCTGAAATGGATTCCATTGCTAAAGTGTCGTGCATGGGATTTCTGTCTTCAATTTTCTACTCAGCACTAAAGACAATTCTTATTGCTAACTTTTATTCCACTCTTAAAAGAAATAAATGAATGTCAAGGCAACAGTGATTATTTATATTGTATACTGAACTATGCTTAATTTCAGTATAATGTTAGGTGTCAGTTTTTTTTTTTAATTTTCTTTCTTTCCCTATTCACTTTCTTTCTTTTTTCTCTTGCGTGAGCTTTCTTCAGTTTATCTAATTCAATTTTTGCTGTTGTTCTTTGCATTATTTATTTCTAGACATTTTTTCTTCTCTTTCAATTGAGTTAGAATCCTTCCTTCACACTGATTTCACGTTGTATTCTGTCTATTATTCACCCTTCACTTCTTCCTGACGTCATTCTTTCTATTCTTTTTTTTTCTTTCTCTATTTTTTTTTTTTTCGGATTTTGCTTCTGGCTACGTTCTCACAGCCTTGCCATCTTCCTGTAGCTACAAAATCTCCCACACGCACGACATGAATAGTTCAGCGAGATATCCAATCACAGTCGATTGTGAAGTGGATGAGGTGGATCCAACAACCACGTGTGCCCCTTCTCGTTACAACAATGACATTGTCTGTTGCGAATTGCAACCGTTACTGATGCGGAACGTAGAACCCCCTGCTATGGAAACCCGGGTGTACGACAAAAGGAAAAGGGCGAGTACGATAGAAACACTTGTTTTAAACTAACAACCGGAACGACGATGGTTGCATGTTCGGCGCCACAGATTAACGTGCGAAAAAAATCACACCCACTTGCTGGTTCAGTATATTCAGTGATGTAGCTGAGAACAGTCCGTATCACATACTGTCAGCAATACTAATTTTAGGCTTCATCACAGAAAATCTTTGCTCTAAAAATAAACCAACGAAACCTGATGAGTGTAAAGATGCATATATACATACACTGAACTTGTGTCCAACTAAACAGGACACATTACTAAAAACAATTTGATTGAAGAGACAAAATCAGAACACTTAAACGCATCGAAATGCAAATCTGATCTGATTTTCCCTTTCAGTCGCTTTCCGACCGTAGGTGACTTTGTAGGCATTGCCCAGAAAGGTGAGATTTTTACAAGGTAGTTCATCTTTGCTTTCCCCAACCTTCAATTTTATCCGGGCTCAGGACCGGCATATGGCTGGGACTATTCATGACTGTAATCCATGTGTGTTCACAGGGCCGGTTTGTCTGTTCTGATGGACGAGAAATGAAAATCACGAAGAAAATTTCAAACTTTAGATGTTAAACTAAATGTTTAAAATTAAAGCTTTAAAGCCTTAAATTAAATTTAAAAAATTAAATTAAAAATTTTAAATTGCACGTGTAAAATTAAAGATGCTTTAATTTAATAAAATAATTTTTAAACTAAGAATAATCTATGTTTTTTAAGGCATTAAAATTTTAAAGATTAATCTAATTTAAAAACGAAAAACAAAGAAATAAAAAGCTGTTTTGAAATTTTAAAATTACAGTAACTGTTTTTTAATCGCACTAAGCTCATTCGTTTTTTAACAACTTTTACGTTGCTCCATTTAATTAAAAAAATTATATCGCAACGACTTAGGCATTTATAACTACAGAGGGCAGCACAACACTTGGTTTTCTTTATACGTTACAAGCCAATATTGAAAAAAAAAAAAACTTTGTCAAGCTAATGACAGACAAGGAAACAAATTCTTGACTAAAGATTGTATAACATAAGGATAATCATCAGAGGAAGCAAGCTGTGTGTGTGTGTGTGTGTGTGTGTGTGTGTGTGTGTGTGTGTGTGTGTGTGTGTGTGTGTGTGTGTGTGTGTGTGTGTGTGTGTGTGTGTGTGTTTTGTGCGAAAAATCACGTTTGATGGATATTTTTTACTGATCTGAAGTGAATTCGAAATAGCCGAGCACACCAATAAAGACGCCATTATTTACAACAGAGCCAATTTCAAGCATAATTTTCTACTTCTATAATTCTTTCCACGGTTTCTTCCTTGCAGCTTAAAGAAAAAGGGGGAGGGAAGTGACAGAAAGTAAGGCCTACGCAAGTGCCTCTTGGAAGATAATTGTCTCTTGGGAGCCTGAAAAGTTAATGAGACCCGTTGATAATGTCGACACTGCTGCTGACATTGTCAGGTCCCTCAACATTTATCTTGTTCTTTAATCTTCTCCTGCTTGTCAGCAACTCCAAGTAGTATATTGTAAGAGGGGAGGGTCTCCCCGTGGCATTTAACCACCTGAACACGCCCACCTGTCGTAGATTACGAGAACTAAAAGCAGTTAAGATTACAGACAGTGACGGCTCAGACTCTTATGGATACCAATACATAACTCCTGCGGTTTATTTTATTTTTTTTCTACTAGTTTTGTTTTAACAAGAGGAAATGTTCGACCAAATGAATTTATCATTTTTAAAAACTATGACAGCTCATTTCCATATCTTAATAAGGCTGTCTTCACAGCTCTCATTAGATAAAAGTGTATACAAGGAGCCCAACAAAAGAAATACTCGAAGTCATTAATGATCTGATTTAGTAGGTCAAAAGTAGAATTGGTTGGATTGGTGTCAGTTGATGTCCATTTGCGTGGCCTCCAACTAGACTCATTGTGATTAGATTATTGGTATAAATCGGTTCATTTTATGGCATCTCTTATTACTCATGGTGCAAATTCATCTTTAATTAGATGTTGATGTAATTTAGATCTGTGTCAGCTGATATCACTTAACAACACTACCGCATGTATTTCGTTTCTTTTGATTTTGGACATACTTAAAATGGAGGATTAATAAGAATAGTTTCAACATTTGACAATGGAGAAACTATCAGTAATTGTTTGTTCGGCTCTTTTAAACAACTTCTGATTCTTGTGCTTGCGATTTTTATATTTAATACTTTGGGAAAAGATTATAATCCTACTGCGTACTATTTTGACTTTTCTGCTGTTTTGGTTCTTTTATACTTCTACATGTAATTCTTACTCTTCCCCACATTCATTCTTACATTGTTTACTCGTCTCAGTACGATTCTAACTCTTCTGCACAACCACACTTTTAATTCTGCATGCAATTCTGAGTCTTTTTCACCGTACGAAGGCCATAATTAATTCTTAACTGGACTGATTTTTCTCGAATGCTATAGTACTACTTAAAAGATATTTATTTTCGACTTCCATTTTAATACACGCCTTAAGGAGAATTAATTTATTTCCTCAATTACTCTGCGAGGTTGCCAAACTAATAATTGATCTTCCCTCCTCTTTGCTGTCCTATTTTCCCAGTACGTTCACCGCAACATTGGTGATTTGCGTAGGACGGAGAAAGACATAGTTTAAGGTTGTGAGTAGCTTGGAGGGAAAATTAATGTCGCCCATCATGATACACAAGAAGTTTTTACATCACTTCTTTCTCTATCATTAACTTGCCGCCTCGTCTATCATAAGTGTCTAAAAGAACAAAGACATAATTACCACTACTGTTTAAATAACGTGTTTGATTTCCAATGAGTGTTGTATTGGCAGTATCTAAACTTATCTTCTCAGAAATGTCAATTTCATTATGTATTTTTGTCATAAAAGTTCTGTTTATTATTTTTAGCGAATTTATCTTCCTAATTTTGGTTGCTCTATTAAGTATGTACGCATGTATTCTCTGTCTGTAGTCATAACAGTCTAATGACTACTATTTCAATTGAATGAGTTTCATGTTTAAATGCGTATATTTAATGTTAACCGGATAATGGCTTGAACTGAGTACTGGAAATGCTACCTATATTTGCTTGGATAATTTTCCATTTTTTTCCCCCTCAATATACCTAGAAAGCAATTATGTAGGAGAAAAATCATAACATTGTGAAGTCCAACTAGAGACACCTGTAATTACTAAAATGAATTTAAGAAAAAAATTTCAGTTAGGGGAAAAAAATCCCACAAATAAACACGTAGGCATCTATCTACTAATTAAACAGGTTTGACTTGTTCAAATGATAAACAAATGGAATAGGCACGAGAATCCAATTGACTATAATATAAAGTGACTTATTATGCTTGATAAGAACCTAAAGAATATTTTGTATTTCCAACATTTCATGTCTATCACCACTGATATGCACGCCATATGGCTTCCTCTAACGCGCACAAGGTGAGCCACTAGCAGATTATAATATCGACCTTCAGGATACCTTTTTAACAGATTAGTCAGATGTGAATAATGAGTAGAGGATTAGTCAAATACTAAATGGGACAAGTATAAAATAAAGTCTATTAAAATGAATAGGGAAAATAATCCATAAACAATTTGAAACTGCTGTTTTTCTTTACACTGATTTTATTTATATCGAAACAGGGCTTATGGCAGATTGATTATTTCTTTTTTCAGTGATTTGAAAGAAAACTTCATAATCTTCTATTCAGTGTATAATCAAGCTATTCAGGTGCGGTACTATGTGTTTCCAGCGATATGGAAGCAATACTTTAAACATTTTTTGTGAGTAAACATAGCATTTCGTGATTGAAAAGTTATTTAATATGTTCATACGTTTAAAACATAAATGAAATAGAACACCCAAGACCATCATGAAAAATCCCAATAAAAGTTGAAGAGCAACCACGCTGAAACATGAGACCATCGCTAAACAATGCGACATCTGGTCATCTCACACAAGATACTTGAGGATCTTAATTCCAATCATGTGCAAGATATTCGAAAACAATAGCACCTGATTCATCATTCCTTTTCGAGAGATTCTAGTAGAGAGACTATGCTTTGTAGAATAATCTCCGAAGGCTATAAGAAGGTTCTTAGAAATATGGTTGAAGCAATTGAGGCTATGCGGTTATCGTATTATGCCTGTTAATTGAATGTGTGGTCGTTGGCTGTTTGCCAACTTTTACAGGGTGAAAAACCCCAGCTTCTGGCATAACAAACACTTTGACTACCTATGAAGCTTGCTAACTCACCTGTAAATTGAAAAGCACTTATAAGCCCTTGGTGTGCAAGCTAATACATTGCAAATTCTGACTTTTTTTTTTTCCTTTCACGAACGGATATTTGTGGCAAATTTGGAAGTTGTGTGTTGCAACTTCAGACACAGAACGTTTCAATATTGCTTCAGCCGTAGTTCAAAACGGTCCAATATTCCTATTGAAAGCAGACCTTAATTGGTCATGGAAATATTAGGTTACGTCCGTTTGGTATTTCGAGCTTATATATATATATATATATAAATCGCAAATAATTGTTATGATGATACAATGGCACTTCGAAATCTCTGTTATTTTCAGATGTTTGAAGAGATTATCTTATAAATGTGTGTGTGTGTGTGTGTGTGTGTGTGTGTGACGCATAGATAAATCATAATCTATAGAAATAAGAACTCCCTAGTTCTAAGTGATCGCTTATTTATGTATATGAAATTAACGCTTTAGTATTTCCTGTATATGGACTTCAAAAAGGTAGCATTACGAAATCTGTTGTCCGATATGAGTAGAGTTATATGAAGTACAAAGTAAAATTATAGATTGCTAATTTATAGACTCTAATAATAATTATAAAATGGTGTATTATCTTTTTAGGAAATTTTAATCAAATAACTAAAAATTCTTGAAAGTTATATTAAAAATTTAAAGTAATATTATAATTAAATTACAAAGAATAAAAATATAATACTAATTTATGTTATAACACTTAAAGAAATTCCTTGTCTTTTTACGTTTCTAGCTTATTTCCATAAATCGCAAAGATTTCTTTCGTGTTGTACCACCTAGCTGTCATTTCTAAGTGTGCACATTATAACGATTTTTATTGCATTGTCTCGAAAGCAGTAAAACTTAATATCATATTATAAGCAATTCAAAATCGACTGTAAAAATTCGGGATTATTATTAATCCTATCGAATAATCCTTTCGAATGTGCAAGATGATACTTAAAACGAAGTATCATCTTGCACATTCGAAAGATGTAGGACAAATCAAAGTTGACGAATGTGTGCTCTAAACAAGTGAATTAGAATCAAACAGAAGAAGAAATAAGATCCAAAATCAACAGTAAATTGGGATTCATATACTTCTCTCCTGTTTTTCTTCCATTAAATTTGGTGTCTCTTCTCGATACACTCGTAAAAGCCTGAAGTGCACCAAGGTAAATATCCCATACTTAGGGCGCGCATCATAGTAACTCTATTGCGTTTTGACCGAATTTGTTAAGCCATGTGACCCAATTCCTTTAGATAAATTCCTTTAGATGATGAGGATTAGCTCATCAACATCTTTTCATCTTTGTGTTTGTGCATGTGGAAGGAGGGGGGGGGGGATCACCTAACGTAAGGTGAAGGCCGCGACTGAACCTCTTTGAAACAATAAATGCCTCGAAGTTCCGCATCCCAGTTTGGGCTCTTAGGCTGTTGTCATGCTACAAAATATTGATGCTGCATTAAAATCCTGAGTTGTTGGGGGTTGGGGGGGGGGGAAGAAGAAAAAGATATGCAACCAGGAGTGGTTGAAGAAAGTCGCGATTCTCACGCGAAGGCCAATAGGCGTTCTACAGAACAAAGGGAGTCATTGAGCTCGTGCAGTAAGTGGCCGTGATTCCCAGAATGCTACGCGTGTTTCAGTAACGTGCAATAAAACAGGGTTAGAGTTACAACAATCGCACAATTACATCAGCTCAGAAAAGGTTTTTGTCTTAAGTGAACATCCAGTCACGGCGGACAACCCCGAGTCACCTACAGGGCACCAAGTGCTCGACACGATGTAACGCTCCACGTTACTCGTGAGACCTTGCGTCTGCGTATAAAATACGGAACGTGTGCGGGGAATCCGCTATGCAAAATAGACCGACATTGTTATCCGAAGGCTGACATAGCAA
The DNA here is from genome assembly GCF_054136105.1 of Typopeltis vanoorti. NCBI lineage: Eukaryota > Metazoa > Arthropoda > Arachnida > Uropygi > Thelyphonidae > Typopeltis > Typopeltis vanoorti. Next base: position 142,638,937 of record NC_143549.1, read on the forward strand.
AAGTGTTCACGCTATTCAGAGAAATGAGGAAATCTTCCTTCATAATATCTCATTGCATGTCCCTGAAAGTAAATCTTGTTCAATAACTATGACTAGGGTGGTTGTTCTCTTCAAAATGATTAAGTCAGATATAATTAAATACGCACGGTGTCTGCTTTTACGTTTATAATTAAATTATATAAAATAGCTGCTATATAAAATAAGCCAAAAATCAGTAGTGGTCCTTTTAGAGAATAGAAGAAATGCTGAGGAATACAATGTAGGTTTGATCGGAATTCAATAGAGAATTCATAAAGGCATCTCAATAATTACAGAAACAGGCTTATTCTTCTTTTAACAATTAGATTACATGAGCGCAATGTTACCTGATACCATTTGTACAAATGATACATTGATTTTCCTATTTTGCTAACTTCTTTCCATTTTGGAATGATTTCTTTAGATACTATTCCTTCGTAATATAATAATTAATATGCGTAGCTTAAATAATCATACAGTAACTATATTCTGATTTTTCCTGGTGCATATTCTATAAATATGACTATTAAATGAAATCCTGATATTGAGGATACAAAGAGCAGTTAGCTTGACACAAGTTCCCCAATCTGGCTGTTTCATTTCTGGTCAGTGACATTAAATTCAATACGGCTACACTTGTACAATACATGATCTTGCTTTAGTTACTTTAGGCTCAACTCTAAAAAGGTCATTATAATTAAAATTCAGTAGCTCATTACGTTTCGTTTGGATGAACTTGAATATCCAGTATTTCCATATTGTTTAATTCGTTCCTCTGTTCACCGAGAAATGAATTTTTGAATACGATATCTAACTTAAATTACTTTCTATCCGTCAATATTTTCTTTCTTTTTGCATTTATAAACTTTTTTTGCCTTTATTCATCATCTTCGATCAGACTTTTCGGGTTTTATTCGTCAAACGTTTTACCACACTTAGGGAAAATCGAGCACTGAACTCAGTTTAAATCTTCTTTTCTAGACATTTAATTAGCCTCATTATGTGTTGGTGAGTTATTCTATGGCTGCACCTTCATAATGAGGTTTCATCTTGAAATATTTTGGCTTCACTCCACATTCTAGTCTCGACCTCGTTTTCCGAAAGAGGTTGCGAAATCTTCCAAAATGAACATCTTGAAGGTAGAGCTAGTTCTTTACGAAGTTCACTGACGCATTTAACATTGGAATGTGTGTGTGTGTGTGTGTGTGTGTGTGTGTGTGTGTGTGTGTGTGTGTGTGTGTGTGTGTGTGTGTGTGTGTGTGTGTGTGTGAGAGAGAGAGAGAGAGAGAGAGAGAGAGAGAGAGATCATCGTCAAAAGCAGTCCTATAAATCATAGCCAAGTTACTTTTGACATTCACATCGGACGGTTATACTATTTACAAAGAAATTGCCTCAGGGATTTGATCTGTTAATTCGTGTCTAACTTCTCAGATTGTGGCTGCGGAAATCAAGTGTAGTGAAAGATGACTTCAAATGTTCTACTCAGGAGAATGACGTTTATAGAAAGCAGGCCAAAAGCGTTGCCTCATCAGCTAGCTTTTCTGTCTACTCAGTCCGTTTTGGTTATGGTTCTCGTGTGTTATTAGAATGCTAACGTTACCTATTTTGTTACTGATGTAATTTACAAACTAAGTAATAATAATATAATGTACTGACAATGTTGTGCTGCTTAAAGAGAAAACGTATACTGATTATTCTGCCATCCGGTAGACTCGTGTAGACCCTATTAATTGTCAAGAGGTTCAGAACTTCACATCTGTCTTATTCAAACAAAAAACATCATTGAGAGAGAGAGAGAGAGATAACGAGGCTATTTATTCAGTCAGAATAGTCTGAAATATGTCAAGAAATGTTACGAAACCTAAACAAAAAAATTTCAATGACGTTTAAAGAAAGACGTTTATTGAAATTTCCCCAAACTTCTTATCAAATGATAAGAATCCCGGGGATATATACTGGCGGTAAGATAAACATTATCGTAAAGGTTGTACGGTAATGTTTACAGCGACCTTCGCTAATTCCTATTAGGAGTTTGCTTATCTAAACACAAGTATTACAATTAAATATTACAGCCCCGCTAAGGAAAAGCATATTTTAGTTGCTTCGTAAAGCGCAATTGAAATAAACATAGAATGGGTGAAGATAAATCGTAAAAGACAGCGAACTGAATAGACTAATTTATGGGAAGTCACGTTTTGTTAGCTTTCTTTCTGGCTTTAAGAAGCAAAGAAAGAGCAGACCTCAAACTTTCCTTCTCCTATAATAAGAAGATGTCGGGGCTGTCAGAGAAATAAAAATTTATGAATTTTTATCAATCGGGACCACCATAGTCGCCCTGGAGAAACTCACGAAGGACTTCAATAAGAAGCAACATTACAGAAAGCATTCAACGCTTCTTTCTTTATTTCTTGCTGTTTTTTAAAGAATCGAGAAAGCTAGCTGTGATCTTGCGCAGGCTACTCAACCACAACACACACAACATGGTCAGTGTTCGAGGGGAAAAAAAAATGAAACTTCAATGTGAATAATAAATAGTTATTTATTTGATTGAATACAATTTATCACAAACGATTACTGGTTCATAGGTGCAAGGACGATGCGGCCGAATTCGGAACCATGTACGTCAAAAGGAAGAATTATAAGGACGTTTCATTTGAAGGTGAGTAGTCCCGTCTCAAAATTTGGATTTTTCATGGCGCAAAACGGAAAAATCGCAGGAGAACACACGCAGTTAATATGAGGCTAATTGAATGCCCCGAATGAACACGAGACATACGTTAATTAACATGAGGAATTACTATCATGAGGAGGTGGAGTTTTGCTTTGCAAAATGAGATATTAATTTCGCGGTTTTTATATCGCCTTTCACGCATAATACTAGAAAAAGATAGCGCTTGTCCGATATTTCTATAATACTTGGCAAAAGTGCCAAAAGAGTGAGAAACTACTATTATGAAAACTAATACATCAATGATTAAGTGGCATTGGAAACTATTAATACAAATATGTCGTATGGATTCAAAAATTAACTTCCTAATTCGAGATATTTAACATTCCACCACCCAAACATTTAGAAACATGTAATTTTCATTGCATTTGGGGACGTACTTCAACATGAAGAGTAATCTAAAATGTGGGCTTGAAAAACGAGACACTTCCCCATCATATTATGAAAACAAAATATGAAATTGTTCTCCGTAACTGTGAAAAATTGGGGTCATCATAGGGCACCGTTACATGCAAACCCTTTTTTGAAAAGCGTGATTGCAACGATTGTCACTCCCTCTATAGGCATAATTTAGCTATTAGGGTTTTGTATCTCGAGAAGGTAGTGGGTGGGAGAGGGCAATTTTTGTACGGATTGCCCTCACGATAAAGGAGAAAGGTTACCATTTAACTTTTACGAACTTTCAAATGTCTAATCATCCCTGATTACGGAAAGATTATACTCTCTTAGAGAAAAGCAGCTGTATCGTTCATATTCACAATCACGATTGCCACATTTGGTACTCTTTGCGTGGTGGTGGTCTGGGCAAAGGCTAATGGGACACTGATTCCAAATGGCGCGTATCTGCAAGGGAGAAAATCGTCTCGTGGTGTTGATAGTTTATTTTCCTCTATGTGTGTGTGTCTTCAGAGAAAAGGAAGGTCACCCCGAGATGGGCTGGACTGTAACCCTACTCCAGCCTTTCTTGTGCTTATGGAGGAAAAAATTCCTTAGAATTAAGAATTTGTACTCTTTGCTTATTTGCAGCCAATTGCAAATTGCATGTCTTTTTTTTTTTATTTAATGTCACCAAACGTCAATGACAAAATTCATATGGTGTAGTTTTATAGTTAATTTTTATTCACTTGTTATTCATTAGTATCTTCCTTATTTTACTTATCTTTCAATTACAATACATTTCACATATTAAATATAAATATTATATAAAAATTTAATAAAGTTTATTTTAAAATCGAACTTAACAGATTCTCACCGAATCTGTTTTAAGTTATTATAACTCATATATATATATATATATATATATATATATATATATTTTTTTTTTTTTTTCATCCGTTATGCTAATTTTTTTTTCATTAAAAAGTACCCAGTGTGGTGGCCGCGTTAAGAATAGCCCCACTGTAGCCCATGCATGTCGTACGAGGCAACTCAAATGGGTATTCAGGGAGGGTAATGGATGATAATGCCAATGAAGTTTTAATTGAGGTTCGGCTACTGCTGTTACCCTCCTGCCATGATCAGAGATTATAGCTCAATAATACTCCATCCATACATTTTCTTCTAAAGATAACGGGGAATATGAAAAGCATTCTTGCTTCACCATCTAGCAAAAAAAAAAAAAATCATTAAAAAGTGTTTCGTATTCTCGGAAACGTTAATAACTAGCAACATCGAGGTATTTCAGGAATGATAACTTTTATACCCTTCAGGAAGGTTCTCAAAAAATATTGGGATTCTTTAAAAAAAAATAGTAACTCTGTTAATAAACGTTTAATTTTCTTGACCAAAAAGCTCTGGAATGACTTTTATGGGATTATATTCATCAAGTGCATATAATAAACAACTATGTTATACCAACTAGTTTTCACCAACTGGCTGTTGGCATCTTCAGGGTACATAACTGATGTAAGGCATTAAATAGTAAAAAACTGTTACAAACTATAATCAACCGATTCCAATTATATTAAACGAAGAACAGAGCGCGTACAATACATGCATAGAGAGTGCATGATATCACTTGTTGTTATTTAGGAACGTTCTCTCTTTGGCACTATAATTCAGTTCTGGCGAGTCGAGGGATCTGATAAGGGTCTCCCAGATCACGGGCAAGATTAGTCCTTGGTTCCTGTTAAGGTTTTGTATACAGCGGGCAACTGTTGTGGCCTCCTTAAAAATTCGAGAGCGGAAGTCCTCCTCCATGTAAGGAATTGTGCTTCTATCCCACTCTATGGTATGGTTCGTTCTTGAGAAATGAAAAGCTAACCCCGATTTTTCTTCTCTGTTATTATTGACGTCACCTATGTGTTCTTTTTACCTAATTACAAGACTCCTTGAAGTTTGGCCGATGTAATTCAAGCCGCACGAGCAGGCTATGTTATAAACTCCAACATATTTGGAGAAAGGATGGCTATCTTTTGGAGATCTTAAGAATTGTCTAATCGTTTCTGTAGGTTTAAAGGCCACTCTTATTTTATGTGGTCTAAGGAGTCTAGCAATCTTATTGGAAACTGTCCCTAAGTATGGAATGACGATGGTAGAAATATAACGTATATCATCTTGTTGTCTTTGTCGGGGTTTCAGAGAAAAGTATCTTGTGGACGAGTCTTCGAGGAAATCCATTCATGGTAAGGTTGGTGGATATCAGGGATAGTTCTTCTGGTAAGAAACGGTACATGTTCTTCTGTACCGACGGCAGGCAGAGAGTTTCGCGGGAGTTCAATGAAGCAACGAACCCAGCTTGCCTTGTAAACACTACTCAAGATTCTGGAGGTGGTACGGAAAGGTCAAGTCCATCCTGCAATGCTTACTTTTTATCCAGCAGGTGAATGTTGTTTCATGGACGATATTGTCCATCACGTAAGACTTATTCAATAGGGATTCACCGATTTCCACCGTCTTCCCAGGCCACCAATAAAGCCATGATCTGAACTTCTGAAAAACAGATCCGGGAGCAAAGAAAGTCCTCTTCCGTCAAATCTAAGCCAGCCAGTTAATGGACTCGGGTGAACTCCTATATGTTGTTGACGTAGATGCAATCCAACGCCTTGTGGAATCCATATCAAAATTCACCGCATGAGGAGGTCCAACACGGCTAAATAAAAACTTCTAAGTCAGTGGCCTGCATGTGTACAATGGCCCATACGAGACTGGTAAGCTTTCTATATTTTGCAAAGGCGAACTCGCAAAATTTTTTTTAATGTTTTTTCATGTAACTCTCACCTACCAAAGATTGTAAACATATAGTGCATTAAGACCTTAGGTGGGCCAAGGATTTTTGTATATTTTATTTGTTTTACTTAGTCGTCCGGAAATTTTGCTCTACAGACCAAACATGGAATTTTTTCAAACCATTTCAGGCCTCGTATAAGTTGGGGGGTAGTCTCACAGCGGATGGGGATGAAATTCATCTTCCGCCTAAAGACAATCACAAACATCCATGACGACGAGGGGGAAGAGAGGGGTTCGAACCGGTATATATAAGTCAGAAAGCAGATACGCTAACCCTTCAGAGCGGCAATATATAATGTCCACATATACAGACACTTGTGGACGGATATATGTACAGTTTATATAAGGGACTGAATAGGGAATACTTATAAGGGCTTTTAACCGGAAGTCGTTTATCTAGTCTTATATGGTCGCTGCAGGGCTTCTGTAAATGGAATATAAATATACATTCCCAAGAACTTGCGAAATAAAGCACGAGGAAGTAAAGAAGCTCGCTTCAATGTGATTTATAAGCATGAGAAATATTTCTGTACTAAAATATGTAAAAAAAAAAGTTTTATTTATCTGTGTGAAAATTAAACGCTGAAACAAATGTTCCATCCAGGCTTAACTACTGAAAGTAAACCAACCGGATTGATGTTCTGTATTTTGACGATTCATTATGGTTTGCAATCGAATCTAGCGTTTACATATATCATTAATAATAAAGAAAGTACAATTTATGACTACTTGACTAGGAAGTAGAACCACTAGGTCTTTAATTGGTGTGAAAATAATTTATCCGTCTATCATTTTCAAGTTTCGCTTTACATCTAATTAGAACTGACAGACATAAGTAGAATGATGGCCATAGTTCAGTTTAGAAGAGTTATTTACTTGAGGTTAATTTATGTTTATGACTCCAGCATGGCACTCTGTCCTTCTACCTCACCATTCTGCTAAATCGTTAAGTCATCCAGACAGGTACTTCTCAGTTTCAGCTCAGCTGTAAGTAATCTATTTACAGCATTAGTTTTGCTTCCCTACAAGGAAAAACAAACGGAAAAAAGGTAACTAACTTCAGTTATTAAATCAAGGTTGTTTACATCAAGCTTAATGTTTTTGACTTCGGTGTGAATGCTCTGGGGATTCTTTACTAAACGTTTAAACACTTTGTATTAAGGCGGGTCTGTTCTGGCACTTGAACATTTTAAGCAGATCTATCAAAGGAACTACTGTATACGCTGTGACGTCATCGTCAGCAATGGATTCCTTAAAGAGAAACAATGAGTATCATTGAAGTTCTGGCGAGTTATTAACTACGCTTCATCGGTATAAAAAAAGGATAGTTTACATCCAAACCGGAAGATGTTCCTCAAAAAGAGACAAGATGAACCTACTTAGATGACTTAATAGACAGTTCGTTAAACAATTTTTGTGTTGGTGCTAGAATTTAGGAGTTAAGTCTATCAGCTGTTAAGCAGAAAGTTAGACTGCGGTAAATTCTCTTTACTAGATATTTGCATTTTTTTCTTGGGTCTTTGTTTACAATATGTCATACATTTTACAGCTTGAGTTATTTTCACGGTGGACGAAGCAATAACGTATGTTGGAGGGCTCACTTTTGGCTCATTACTTTAAGTATATCCAACTTTAACGGTCACATAAAAGGGCCTGAATTTATGCTATGCATTTCCTGTTTGGTTTGGGTTTAAAGGGATGTTCAAGTTAATTCCGTTGAATACATGTCAGGAACAAAGCTATTTTTCTTTAAGGGAATTTATGTTCAGAGATAAGAAACAATATTTGTCTAAAAGACAGTTATTTTTTTCTTAAACATATAAATCAAGTTTTATTCTCTACAAACACCGGTGACAGTAACAGATAGTGCTAGGAAGTGAGTTTGTTTCAAATGTTTTTAGATGAATATCAGTGAAGTTCCATGAACTGTAGGAAGCTATTGAAAATATCGTTGTCAATGACCAAGTCTCCATAGCTCAGTCAGTTTCGACAATGCCCTTTGGTTGCAAAGACTTGGGTTCGATCCCGTCTGGGATGCAAAAACTTTATCAGGGCTTTTCAATTGAAAGTGAGTTAGCTAGTGTCATACAGAGGTGTTCCCCCCCCCCCTCCCAGATACTCGGAGTTCTCGTCCCTGCAAAAAACAGAAACTGGCCAGAAGAACACACGCAGTTGGCAATAGTCGGCAATGTTGGTTTCATGAGGTGGTGCCGTACCTGCCCTATGGGCTTCACAGCCGTTATATCAGCATGCGCTAAGTAATTATAATCACCTTATTGAACTTAGACAGGGGAAGGATACTATATGATCATTGTTGTAGATTGGACTACTGGTGGTTGCTCGAAAAGAGCCTAGAACGTTTTCAGTCTTTGAAATATAGTTCACATCAACCAGATCGTGAGATGCCCATATAAAAATGAGAGTTGAATTTATTACTTTTTTTCTTAAACAGACTAATTTACAGAGGATGAAGAGCTTAATAAAAAGGTCGTTGACAGAATTTCAACACTCGACCTTTCTGCTAGCAGACACGGAGGTCACTCAAGTGCTCGAAAGATCCACCCAAATGCTGACTAAGGGAAGCACCGTGACTAATACTCTTTACTTTACCTCTCCCTAATATCTCCTTCATTCTTTTCAGTGCAATGACTTGGGATTTATGAAGGTGAAAATTGGATCTACCGGATGCGGTCGGATATAAATTTCAAATGACTGTCTTTCTTCGTCACCTCCCTGACATTTAGAGATGGTAGCGAAAAGAATTTCAAGAATTGTCTACCTTATTCGTTCTCAGAGTGTGGTATTCGATTGCACTTTATGTCTTCCTGCCGCAAAGTTCATAATTCACTGACCGAAGTATGCGAGGTTTGTACTCGTCGCGTGCTTCTGGTAGTGTCAACACTCTTGGGCGACGTGTTGTTCAACCACGACAACATTGATGAAGGTACTAATTAAAGTGTGAACAACACCCAAGGTGCCAATGTGCTGTTAACGCTTCTGTTCCATGAAAAATGAAATAGCATTAACAGTATTTGCATTTTCGAAGTGTAGAACTTCCCTTTTAAACTAGGAATTACTGTAGATTCGGTTTTCTTATTAACTAATGAGCTAAAAGTCAAACTTCACACAGTTCAAGTTATTTTTGAATTAGGTATTGAAGTATTGTTCAGGCTTAACAAAAGACCAGTTTAATATTACGACGTAATTATACTACCTTCATCCTGCAATCGGGAAATGAATGTATTCATCAATCTTTCCTCTTCCAACCTTAAATTGCATTTGACAGTTGATCTCTGAAGGTGTGTTGGGGAGGAGGGAAACTCTTTCAAAAGAAAATGCTCTAAGTTGAGGTCAAATATGACCTCAACTTAGAGCATTCTCCACTGATGCAATATTCTTACAGATCGAAAATTTCTTCGAACTTATACATTGAAGGTACAAAATTTTATTATTATTTTTTTCTTAAACAGACTAATTTATAGTGGATGAAGAGCTTAAAGAAAAGGTCATCGACATGTCACACCAAAAATTATATATTTTTGCAATTTTCGGTTTTCTATATACAGTAGTTTCAAAGAAATCGAAATGCCTGAAAGGAAGACTTTTTTTTTTTTAAAAAAAGTGCTAGGATTATGCAACTTAGATATATGTATCGAATTGAGATAGTATTAGTAGTAGTCGTGAAAATAAATAGCTTACCCAAAATTATAAGAAGAGGGTTGGATCCCTCAATATATATATTTTGCAAGAATTGCTGAATCTGCTCAAAACTTAAAAATACGGGCCCAAACAAATAAAAAAATATTTTACTACTTTTTTTTTTTCAAAATAAAGGTGGCATATTTAAACTGGATTCAAGATACGAGTATTGCCTGAAATTTATTGGTAAATATATTGGTAAATGTATGTAACAGTTATTATAATTGCAACAATTATAATCCATTACTAAATAAGGTATAATTGACCATCAACCCGAAACGAACAGCACAGAAAACCAATACGGCAAACATAAGGCAACTGAGAGGATGACAACGCACTCACTCTTCAGACCTGGGCTCGAATCCCATGTAGGGAGCGAACTTTATAATGGCTTTCGGCTAATTATGAATTAGCCATTCTTATTCTGAAATGGTAGATTGTTTTTTTTTTTATTCATCAGCCAGAGAACACACGCAGTTACTTGGGTCTACATAATACACTGATTCCATGTCTTTGTTGCTCAGTAGTAATGCCGGCCTAGATGACCGAATGGTTAACGTACTGTTTTCCAACCAATAGTCCCTCCATGAGCATGGATGTTTGTAAACATCTTTAGGTAAATGAATGTCATTGTTTGGTGTGAGATCAACTGCTTCGTTTTCTGGAGGCTAAAGTGGTTTGAAATTTTTTCTATTTTGGTCTCAAGAACAGGTCTTCCGAATTATGTAAAGAATAAAGAAATATTGCAAAAAATTAATTAAATAAAATATTTAATCCTTCCATGGCATTAATGTATTGCAATCTTTCACGTGAGGATGATTTAAAAACTTGCAGGGAATTCCATTCACAGAAAATGAACGTTTGGTCATATTGAACCAAAATGTAACTTCTGTGGAACCTACTCTGGAATTTTTGTAATGATGTCATTTTCAAATTGAAAATGCTTTTGTTCTAGGGACGATTTAGCACTCTTAGTTAAAGAAAACAGAAATAATCTAAGGAGTGGACTTAAAATGTTATGATTGATTTGATGAAAAACTCAGGTTGGTTATGTTGGTTTAGAATCAACGGTGAAGCAGCTGAAATCGCATGAAGAATGCAGCAGGTCTAGCATTCATTATGTGCGTAGACCGGAGTGTTTACCTGTTTTTATAGGAGGGGGAAAAATCTGGGTTTCTATGAAGGGAAATAGTCTGCTATTGCTCTCCAAGACCGGTAATATAGCTACAGCTGAAAAGATCTGGGAAAATATTTCGCTCTCGTGCTGATGATATCTATAGAGATCAGATACATCTATCATATAGATCATAAAGATTTATATACACGTACATCACTATCATATAGAAACAAGCCTTAAATTACAAACCATTAGGAAAAAAAAATCAGGACGTCCTAGTCTAAAGAGATTCAACGATGACGTCTAAAGCCGGAACAGGCCACTTTAGAAATAAATTCTTGAAAAACTTAATTTTTTTTGGAGATGATTTAAAATAATCTTTTTTTTTTTTCAATTCCTAAATGACATGTGAAACGCATATTAAAAGTGATTAAGTATATTACAGATATTAAAAATGATTTTGATCTAGTAAACATTATCGTAATATGGACAAAAGGTGATTTATCGTCATCAGAACAAACGCTGCAGTATGCTAAAAATCCCATATTATTTTCCTCATTTCATTTTTGCAAATAAAGTCAGCTGCTATCTTTATGATGGATATCGTAATGTTGGCAATGATCCACTAAGTAAATATTTCGGTTTATAGAAAAGTAAAAATCGTAGCACCTGTTCACGACTTGAAATAGTGCCCAATTCCACACATAAATAACATCAAGGTTATCGGCGAACCTTTTCTCTTTATTAATGACCTGAAATAATTATCTGAAAAGCTACGCCCAGTAGGATTATTCACATGTGTACCTGTAGGGAATAATAAAAATCCCTCAAATGGGCAACTTAAAAGGAAACGAAAAAATGGAATGTGCCATAAAGAGCTACGTTTATCGCCATTTATTATGATTGAATTCAAATAGAAAACCTTTAAATGTATTCTCAATATACATTGAAGTGTTCACAGTCCGTGAGAAGTATTAATTATATTGACCATAAAGTCTTTAAGCTTTTTCCGGCTGTTTGCAAAACACGATGAAGGCGTATGCTTAATGCTGCGATGGTGTAAACATTGAGCCACCTGCCTGTGCATACCTCAAATTTCAGAAATCAATTAGCATTTTCATTTTTCCATTTTTACCAGATATTTTCTAGAGTAGAAAGCGTAACACTGACGCTATTGCTTAGTCGGCTTCGTTTGGAAAGACTTGGATTTGAATCCAGTCTAGGACACGAAGAAACTTTATCAGGCTTTTCAAATAAAGGGAAGTTAGCCGGTCTCATAAGGATATGAGAAGGTTTTTTTCTCCCTCGCGTATTTCATCACGCGAAAGCAAGCAAACCGGCCCTTAGAATACCAGCAATTAACAGGCATAATAATACTGGTCCAATAGCCTGAGTTGCCTCGACCTTAAATCCAAATAAACCAAACTGACGCCATTGTCACATTACGCATAAATGAAGAAATATAGCCGGACTATCAAAATATCCTGACATCAGATAATACTTCTCCCTAACAATAAATACGAAACAATTCTTACTTAATTCTTACAACATTACTTAATTCGCCAATTAATACAATAATGGAAAACCTTGTAAACAGCAGAGATCCATCTCACACTTAACATCCTTAGTGTTAGCATGAAATCTTCATGAATGGACCTTTGTGGAGATTTTATTAACTACAGAAGTTTTTCTACAACTGCATTCTGCACTTGTTGCCAGTTTGAGGAGCATGAAGCACGTAATGACTGCATTTACTCTAAGATCTGCGCATTGATCGATTCTACCAAGTTCTGTTATTATAGTTATTCTAGTAATAACAGCTTATAAGTATTGATCTCAGAGCTCCTCAGCAGTCAGTTTTTTTAGATGATTTAGGTTTCTATTTCTCGGCTAATTACGTCGAATTGAAAGTATTTATTCATAAACAAAGTATTAATAAAGTATTTTTGCACTATACGAGGAATATCCTAATGACAGCCTGCTGTTCTCAAGGTATGAATATAACTTGTGACGTAGAATACACGGAGTAACCCGTAAAATCTCCCTAAATAGCTGAAACGTGAAAGCTTAAATAATAGGCTTTCACGTTATCTACATTAAGCGTAATACTGGTCTCAGAGTGAAAAGGATCCGTAAAATAATTTGTTCTACCCCGCAAACTCTCAAATAATCACTTAAATACTTAAATGTGATACGAATAATATAAAGATTTTGTATATTTATAGTTTCATGATAGCACTAAAAATCACAAGCCATTCTTAAGTTTAGCGTTAAGAATGGCTTGTGATACCCATATATAATATCGCACGCAACCCAATTACTGCCTGACAAGTCTGTCAGGGAGAGATAATTGGAGTAGTCCCATAAAATGCCATGTCAAAATAATGGCATGTTTAATTCAATCGAAGTGTGGAAAGTGGTTTGAACCTGATTGCCTTTTGTTTCAAGTTGCATTATTTGTTGCAAAAACATATCTAACCTTTGTATGAAATTTCTCCCTGCTAACTGTTCTCAATTCAGTTCCAAAATGGACTGCTAATTACACTTTCGGCAGAAAATGAATACTGATATGAAAATTTTAACTTTGTAAGTCTTAGAGCCAAGGAGATGTAGGTTCTAAGAATTAGAGACAAATCAATGTTCAATCTCTTGTTCATGACGAGCTGCTTTGAGATGATAAAAAATATAAGCAAGGCAAATCGTGGCGAATCACTACCTCGATTGCTGAGTTACCATTCTACATTTACATGGAAGATGATTGTCCATTTTTTAATATAAATTAAATTACTCAGTGTTAATTGACCAAAAACACAAAACCGAAGCTGGGTGGCATGTGTGAGTACGCATATCAGAAGATGAAAAGGATGTGGATGAATACAGTGGGGCTGCTAGATGCACTGACGTGAGGAAGTGGTAAATTTTCTTAACTTTCGCAGATGGATAGAATTTGCATCCATTGCCCTTGGCAAGGGACAAGAAGCATATTGTTTGCGCAAGAGATGAACTATTTGATCAGAATGAAGATCTACGATCCCACAAGAATTATATCGCTAACCGTGCAAGGATTATCTAGTGGTACCTCTGTCAGAGCGATAATATGATTAGGCCTTCGCCCCTGCGATCTTTCTTTTTTACAGCTACAAATTCTACTTCAAAGTAAATGCACCTTCCTCAGATTGACTCGTTTCGAATTGAATTCGCAAAACCTAATAACGATAAAAGGGTAGACAAAAACTGGCGTTTAAAAAGTCAAAGTTCCACAAATTAATTTTGTTCTAATTATCCAAACGGTTCTGTAGGTCGTAGAAAGAAAGCAATCTTCCTCCACACACGGGGATGACTTTCACTCTGCAGAGGGTTGAGGTTGTCCATTATATTGAAGAAAATGTAATCATGACAAGGTCATGAGGATTATCGTTCTGTGCTGTTATCATTGTTGCAAACAACCTAGCTTTACTGACAGTTTCAGTACAAACCGATATTTAAGAAATACTCGAACATTATATATATAAGAAGTGCAATCATCTACATTGTAAAGGCATCTACAAATCTTTTTAATTATTTGACATATTGGTAAATATTATCATAATATGGAATACTTTCTGTATCTTGACAAATGTTGTTTTAAAAAGTTTCTCTACATTCTGTTATCTAATTCAGATTATTAAGTTGATAAAACTGCAATATATGATGATAAAAATGAATCGGAAGAAAATCCGACTACGTTCTGGGAATAGTAATCATTTGTGCGTACACAACACTCTCATAGCATTTAGTCCTAGTGCACCATGAATTATTATCGAGAAAGAAAAACGAAAAACATATCTTTATTTCTGGAATTTTAATCTTTACAACGCTTAAGCAGCGAGTAACGATTAACTTTTTAAATTAATGCAAATGATGTGTAGAAAACAGCAATCTTTGTAATTCAATGGGCGAAACTGTCGACATTCGCATACTTGGAAGAAATTGCAAGTCATATTTTGCCACTTACGAAGAGGTTAAGGAACGAACATGAACAAAGTGCAGTGCAAAAGGTATATTCACCCGTAGTAGAGCCCACCTGCAGTCATGGAATTATTATAATGAACTGTTTTACGTGTTACGGATACAAATTTGGCTGACAGTTGAGAATGCATGTGTTTGAATGAGAGATACTTGGAAGAGGTGATAAGTGCTACAAAGAAAAGTAAAACATAAATTTGCAACGCAGATTTATCAGAAAATCTTAAAATAATTGTGCCTACGCATGTTCAAAGATAAGTAGACGGTTTTTTTTTAAGGTAGTGTTTGAAACAAGTATAATTTTAGCTGAAAATATCTTCCCCCCCATTTCAGTAGGAAATATTGGTTCAACCACTTCGTAAGAGATCCAATTTTTTCACCATCTTAAAAAGGAGATCACTTGCATCATGCATAACAAGTGGACTCTCGAGAAAGTATCAGAAATGAAGAAGCACTGAGAACATTCTCAGTGAATGATACGTTCCTAATGGAAGCCCTCCTTTCGGAGTGATGTCATTACCGAAAAGAATTCCCATGCACATTCGTAAGAGATTTAAAAAATATCAAATTTCGTTGGTTGGATTTGATCACGTGTAAAAGAAAATGATGTCAGAGGGGCGTGTTAACGTCAAACGTCCTTCGTAGATATCCAAATCTTCTATCAACGGTCATAAATATTCAGAGCTCCTAAGAAAAGGAAAGCAAAAGAACCGTAAACAGAATCCGGAACTGGATGGCTAGCAGCTGTCGATGATCCGGGCCACGTGCCAGTGTGTGTGCGTATGTGTATGACCGCATTATTTGTGGGACTGTGCTGTAATTTATTTACTAACAGTAGCCGCCTTGAAACAGGACACGCACACAAAACTTTCATTTCTTTTTTTTTTTTCACCCTAACACGAGAGGATTTTGTTTCTTATTTTCATTGCACACATTAGAGTGAGAGTTGCAACAAATTATCCAACCTCCCCAATTCAGGGGACCACTACTGATCACTGTTTTCTTTGCAGCGCAGATCCTTTGTGCCATCCATCTTCGTCCGGCGTTGTGCCTCCCTCTGACGTGCCTCATGTTCTATCCCAAACGGGTGTGCTAATGTTTATTCTTCTTTCTTACCTATCAGATATTGTGTCACTTTCTCTCTCTCTCTCTCTCTCTCTCTCTCTCTCTCTCCTTACAGCTCATTTTATGTGCCTCATTATGCCCTGGATAGCAAAGGAATCTGCCGCTCTTGACAGAACAGATGACGACTTCTTACTTCACTGAATTTCTTACCTTAACTGTCGTTGCTGATGACACACGCAAGCTGCTAGTAAAAATACCTTTTACACCTCATTAACTTCTGATTATTTGTGTACTGACTGTTATCGAGAGAATAGCAGCTGAAGTACGACAGGTCTGGAATGGTATGCACAGAGGTACAACAAAAGAATTGTTGAAAGAGAAAACACGAATGTCAATAATGGATCTTGGAATTTCACTGGCCATTTAAGTTGTTGAGAAGTTGTTTGGGGAAAGGGATATTTTTGTACATTTAGCATTCCGAATATTGGCCTTCAATGCATTTTGCTGGTTTACATTAGCTACTTCCATTTTTTTCCCATTCTGGTAAATGACTCAATTTTAGTTTTCAGTTCCAACAAAGGAACATTATATAATATTTTATTAACTTCTAAATTTAACGAGTCTAATTTAAAATTACTGATTTCTATAGGGGATGATGCTTCTAAAAATTTAGTATCAAGTTATAATTGTATTTTGGAAGTTAAACCGCTGTGAAAAGAAAAATAAACAAAACAAAAAAAAAAAATAGAAATGTATATTTGTGTTTTATTTTGTGTATTTTTTCTATTTTATTTATTCCTATTACAAACTTACTTGCAGAATATTAATTGTTAATTTAAACATCCTCTTGCGATAATAGTTGGTTGTACAATGGGAGCGCCCTCTTACGTCGAATAGAGGAACTGTAGCTAGAATGTCATCTTAACATCAGCTGATAATATGAGGATTTGTTGTTAAGTGATCTGTTTAGAAGTACCGTAGGGTTAAATATTCCAACTAGAACAAAAACCCCTTATTTGCCTTAATTGTTTGAAGGAACTATTTGAGGCGTGTTTCTTCTTGGGGGGGGGGATATGTTGTTGAGCGCTGGATGAATGACTTCATTCTTATAATAAGATGCCTTCGTTCTTTTGCCAATCTCACACGCACAGTCAAACCGCATCATCAGCACAATATTTATGAAGAACTTTCTATAGAGAAGATAAGAAAATCATACGAGGCCTATTTAAAGAAAGGACGCTGCACAAGCACCGCGATAAAACTGAGCCATGATTGATGTTAATATCATTTTTCCTGAAATTAAATTCATTTCTACTGTTTGTTGTGATAAAACGAATAAAAACCTTACAGTGTCAGCTGTATGATAAATCAACCCTAGATTAAAATGGGGTTCAGCGAATGAAGTCATTTTCCAATGAATAAGTGCTGTTCACATTATTTATTTATTTATTATTATTATTATTATTATTATTATTATTTATTTATTTTATTTTATTTGGAAAGAGTACATTTCCAACATTTAAGCTTTTTCTCTAGAAAAAAAAATTAATGATTGTAGAGCGCCCTCTACCGCCAGTTTCAAAGATTTCGATAAAAAGAATGTATCGATGTTCGTTTCGTCTCACTCAGTCTGTTTTAATAGCATTTCTTTGGCAGCGGTAATATTCTCTCCGTGCGCCATCTAGTTTAAAGTGTCGGGACTATTTCCTAAGACTCCTTACTGTGATCAGTAGCTTAAATTTCTGGAATTTGGTAGAGTTTTGTATAATTATTAAATAACCTTTATTCTAGGTATCACCTTAATGATTCTTCAAATCAGAGTTCTATATTATTATTATTATTATTCATGACACCTCCAAGGATTCCGAAGACTCATCGCGGGAGGACACCTACTGTACAACTATAATAAAATATTTTAAAGATGTCGCCTTCGACTGCAGGTACTTCTGGATATTTAACTAGGAATTTGGATGGAAGAACTTTTAAGCAAAAATATACTGCCACTGAATAACAAATGAGTTTAGATTACGGAAATATTTTTACTTGAACATTGACATACTAGTCCTAATCATGATCATATGAAATGTTTACCTCGAGCAGGAGAATTGTGTTGCTACGGTAACAAGTAACAATGGTATGACAAATTATGCGTCGACTAAAAACTCAACACCAGGGGCGCTGCTATTCTTGAGAAGAAATTTTTAGTTTTACACGCAATTAGACATCAGAATGGAATATTTCTAGCCTTTCAGAGTGTTGCAGGAATGATTCAAGAGCAAGCATTTATATCGAAGGAACTAACATCTTAGGAATATACTAATCAAACATAGGAAGGGGTCAATTCTAATTGCAAAGTTTACCGATTCTAACATGATAGTAACTAGAATTAGAATTTCATATACAGCTAAACGATTACACTGGTTTAATCTAACAAGCTATCAAAATTTTATAAGAAATAAAAACAGAAACATATTGGAATCATTTTTTCAGCGCCCCACCTACATCTCCACCTACTCATTTTTTCCCCTGGGACGAGAAATCCGATCTACTCTTGTTGACCAAGAGTAGATTGACCTACGAAACAAGCTGATGTTATCACTCACAAACGCCAACACAACCACGTGTAGGTGTGGCTACAAAGAAAAAGAAGAAGAAAAAAAGCATCGTACGTGCCAAACTAAACCAATACTACTAATCTACTTACATGTTTGGTGCGAGATCATTGCCATTCCCAACACGCGCTTCCATGAGACACGGCATCGATGCTAACATTACCAGCACTATTCCGACAAGTCGACAACACATGGTCACTTTCGTTAGCGATATCATTCCTCTTCCGGGGCGAAACGAATCAGAGCACCGTCAATTAACCTCTGAAAGTCTAGCGCGTGCACATGAATCACTGCTCTAAGGCCGCTGCGTGATCCAGATATCTTAGAAACTCGTTTTCTCTTGGCGTAGAATGAGTGAATGAAGGAGGGAGATGAACGGTGGCTTACGTTAGATGTTGCAAATGTTCTAAGACGGAGAGTTAAAGAAAAATCAAAAAGTGGGATGCACTGGTTTTGAAAGGGACGGGGAAGGACGATGATTGCACGCCAAAATCCCTTTAAAAAAAAAGCACTTCACACGAAAACCATCTGAGTTCTCCGAAATGAATTAAAAAATGTTTTCGTTAAGCAGCTGTTCGCTCTTCGAACTAGTGTTCTATACACGGCGTTTGTTCTTCGCTAGTAGCACCTGCCCGTACCCATCACTGTTTGCTGTAACGACCTCAGGTATACTACCCACTGCCAACCCTCTCCCGATCCGTACAGAGGGCTGTTGTCACAGTGATCGGCCCTCCACCACCACAACTATCTGTTGGGCTGGTTGCCAAAAACTTGTCCTGTTGCAAATGCGCGCGCGTATAACTCTGAAAATGCGCAGATGTTGAGTGCGCATCTGTCAACAGTAGCACTTTCTCGCTGGAGCCGGCGAAGTCTCAGTTGACGGGGGGAAGTTCACTAGTTGATCAGCACGATAACTTCCTCATGGTGGCTGAGTTTGCTGACCCAAAACGGTTCGGAAATCACCGGATGAGTTGAAGGAGATCATTGTATTGAAATATGCAACTTGTGATGGAATGTGCGAAGCCTTTTTTATGGTTAAATATCAACTGAGAAATAAATGTATTTAAAAGGAGAAAAAAGAAAATTAGCAAACCATTTGAGATGGTTTTCTAACCCGTAAAAGGCTAATGTGGACGCAAAAATTTTCAGCTCTATCAACATTTAATATTGATTAACTCAGATTATTAAAAATTTCTAAACACAGTCATTACTGTACTTATGTAATATATGCAAATAAAGACATGGTTTCTATACGTTTTCAAATTCCAGTAAACTTTTAGGTGTCCTTTCATTATCCAAAGTTTTTTTTTTTTTTTTTTTTTATCCATTAAGGGCTGGTTTCTCTGTTTTGCAAGGATTGAGATTATTTGTATTTAAAGTTTAGGCAACTAATTCAATCTTCTTTAAGAATGCACAATTTTTATCCGTAATATATAGTCCTTTAGCCTAATACGACTGGTATCACGTGTAGCCATAATGTAGCCCTTTAGCTCTCAGTTACTTTGGTAGTTCTAAGTAATCTCAATTAAACTGACGAAGCACTAGACTTTAGATGGATCGTTCATTAATGTATATCAAATCATTTGAATTTCTGGTGATCAGAAAAGCGCACAACGAATAGAGATAAAAAGTTATTTATTAAAATGACACCGCAATTCATTCAGTATAAATATACCTCTCCTATGAAAGGGGTGTCAATAGGATGATGATGTGGTTTCTTTCATTTAAACCAGTTGCTAACCGCTGTCCTATGAAATCTCACAATGTGGAGATTACTGGAATTCAGTGGGTCTAGAATATTCTGAAAGGTAATCATCGAAATTTTTTTCCTAAGTCTGTGATAAATCAAAGACTCATCTAAAAGTAAATTTTTCATTAGTCTCAACTTCAAAATATTCTGAAAGAGATTTTACTCCAAGAAGACGAAGATTTTCCCTATCTTCGATTGAACAGATTTTCAAGATAATATCCATTGGTCCATAAGTACGTATTTAAGTTAGGAATTTTCAGAATTTTTGTGGTGATTATAAATAATATTTGAGCAGAATCAACAATACCATTCACCCGTAATTTTTTGTCAAAAACGTGAACAAATCAATTAACCCTAACTATCAGTATATAAAAGAAGAAATTTCAACAACACTCTGAGCAACACTCTGTTTCAATGTTATGAGGAGATCCATTATCACAGCAGGATTTGTGTCATAGTTCTGCATAGGAAGTTTGCTCATTGTTGGAGTAATAGGTTCGCTTATTATGGAGATAATTAAGACTTCATTTTATAGTAGTCCGGCCCAAGAAAGGTCAGAGACCAATCCTACACTAGGCGCATTATTAAACCAAGTGTTTTATATGTAGGGGGTTGCTGTTTTGCAATCCACACATGATTTTTACCAATTTGAATCGTGACAGTTCCGATAGGCGATTTCGCCAACTATTATTTTATTTTTATATCAGTCATTAACGTATGCTATTGGGGGGGAGGATTTTCGGAGAAGAATAAATCCTTCTACTTCCGTTTGGAATAGCAAAACTCGGATTCGTTTGGTTTTCTCTCATTTATGAAATGATTCAAATCCAGGTGCTTCAAAACAATACAATTTATTCTCGGTGACTCAGCCATGGAGCCACTACTATTCCCTCTAGAAGAACGATTATGTAGATAAATTGTGTCGAATGTATGATTTCCGAACATTTCGAAGTAAAACTGTATTCATCAATTATTCTTTATTATTAATTGTAATTGGAAAAATTAAGTAGTAGACGAATTCGTCGCTGCGAGATCAACACTCCTCGTACTGGAGGCCTGAAGTGGCATGAAACCATTCTATTTCTGGTTTCTTGAAAAGAGGAATTTAATTGCATACTGTTAACACACCCATGGTGCGGACAGCTCATGGGTTAGTAACAATTCCTAGTTGGGGTCATAAAAAATAAATTCTTCAATGATAACAATGAATCGTCAAATATGCAAATATATATACAGTTGAAGAACTCAAGCTTCAGGAACAATAGCATCCAATAACTGTATAAGCAGCTGTAGGGTCGGAGACATGTAAATATTCATCTTACTGTTGATGGTAAGATGAATATTTAAAATTTCAAGGAGGAACATATTCAATAAAACAGTAGCTCCTCGAAGTAGATTGAATGTTCTTATTATCATAATGGTAGACACAAAGCTCCTCTTCTCCTCTTCTACCTCCAAGCTTCCAACAGTATTGATCAGAGAAAGCAGTCTTCGGATTCTAGAATTCAGAAAACCAGATATTTTCTTCCCAAGCTGAAAACAGCAATGTGGTCATCAGCATCATATTGCATGAATTTCTTTTGTAAAATAATCACTTACGCGATGCGAATCTCAATATACGTTAATAATTTTATTAATAATAGCCACAAAATAATGCTGGTCATATTAATCGCTCGTTAATGACAATACCTTTTGGTTAGGAAGACTTGGGTTAGATTCCCTTGTAGTACGCGAAGAACCTTTAGGTGAGGTGATCATTCTTATACAAAACTGGCGTGCTTTTTCTCCCAGAAACTTGGGTTTTTTTATCTCTCAAGAGAAGGACACACTAAGACTTCTTCATTCATTTACAACGACTAGAGAATATACTTAATTGAAACAGGTAGGTAGGATTAAACTACCCTTCATGTTTTTATAAAGCTAGGATACTCAGCTGTAACAGGCATTTCAGCTTAACACTGGATGGAAGTTGAAATAAGGTGTTTATATTAATAAGATTTATGTGAATAGTTTTCTTACCTTTAATAATAATAATGATAATAAGTCGCTTTCCTGAAATGTAATGAGAAAAAAATATTCTGAGTTTGTTTTCTATTAAAAAAAGAAACACCTTATCTATTTTTAATCATAATAGAAGTTAATATTTTGAAACAAGTATTACTAGAGAAAAAGTGAACCAAATAAAAATTGTCTACTACCCTCTACGAAACTCGTCTCGATTGACTCCTAGTCTTAGAGTGAATGACACAACACAGTTAGTCATCTTTACAGTGATTTTAAGAACAAAACATTTTGATTCAGATTTTATGCTTATTTCAAACATGACGTTAAATAAGCATAAAATTTCGAATAAATTATCCAGTTTACATGAAACTGGAATTAATGCAAACAAACACGAGAATTCAAATATTACAATGAAAAATATCCCTCCATGTAACGCTAGCTTTTCTTTTCTTTTTCAAGTTTTTTTTTTTCAGCCATCCAACACCTATAATCAAGTTTTCATCAACCTGTGTGTGAATACTTTCTAAGATGTATCATTTCACTCTTCAAGAAAAATCGTTGGGATAAAACGGTACCGGTGGAGCTTTCTCTGTGTTCAGAAGCTTTTCGTGTCTTATTTTAACTGACAGGGTCGCTCACCTTTTGAAATTAGTCGTGTCAAACAAACGTGAGCAGCTTTAATTGACCAAAGTAACATATGAGCAAACAAATAACACATGAAACAACACGTGGAAACTGATTACTGAACAAAGTAGACTTCTTTCATGTGCTGTGAATTTTAAATACGTTGAAGTCAGTGGTAATACCAGGGTGAGAAGATAAGGATTAACATCTTGTTCACGCATTGGAAAATTGCCACATCGGTGATCTATAGGCCGCTTTGAGAAAACTGGTGTTAAGAGTTTTAACATCCCTGACCCATCCAATTAATATATCCAGAAACTCGTTACTGTGTCCAGTGTACTCTCAAAATACCCCCCCCCCCCCACTAGAGAGATGCTGACAGTAAACCAGTAGACAACTTACCTTATCTGATGATCTGTCTGGCTAACTAATACTCAATTTTCTTAAATATGTCGGCCTTCTTAGCCGAGGAGATAACGTCCCCATTCTCCAACCAAACGTGGAATCTCTCTGTAGCATTGGTGAATGTTTGTAAAAGTATTTAGGTGAAAAATTACTTTCATCGGTTGATGAGATCATCCTCCTACTTATTGATGACTTCATATGACTTGAAAAATCATCCTATTTAATGTTTTAGTGTATCAGAGTTTCTAAATTATCTAAAAAACACTAATAACGTCCTAGAAGTTATCATTTTTGGGTGGCAGAGATTCGCCTAATGACAAACAAAAACCTTAGTGTGTCCTTCTCTCACTGAATATCATGTAGTTAACCTACAGTGTGGCGTAGTATCAGAAAAGTAACTCATATGCAGTTTAATTATCTTGAGGAATACAATTACACATGAGTAAATAAGTGAATATTTATTATTATTATTATTTTAAAATCGATAGCCACTTTTCCTCCACTGTTTGCGCCGCCACTGACAGCTGGTCCAAGACTGTCAATGATCTAAAGGTATCCGGGAACGTCAGTATGTCAGACAACTACTTCAGAACTTAATATTCACATTCATATATTGAATTCATATTGATTTTTTCTTGGAGTTGTGTTATGGCACTATCGAGTTTATGTTCAATTTTGTGTCGAGCTTCCTTCATTCTATTCTGGACTCCATTCTGATTAAAAGTTTTACTCTTTATTATTATTATTTATTAACATCCATCTCAAAAGAAGTGGTTTTGATAAGACAAAGTATCAGAAATGATACTTTCCAAATGACATTTTGATTTTATAAGCTTAAACTAATCACGAAGTGGGTAAGGGTTCTCTTGAATTCTTGTAATAAAATATTTATCTTCCTGGAAAATACGAGAATTTTCATAACGAAATATAGAAAGTAATTGTATTTGAAATGTCGCGTTTATTTCATTTAATATTTTTATGATAATCCCGCCACATGTGTAGTTACTTAGAAAATTTTCTCAAATGTATTCTTTATTACACATTAAGTAAATAAAATGGTGGCTTCAAACTAGACGACGAATATCATAAAGGGATTAAATGACCCCACATATATACAGACATGGAATACTTTGGGGAATTATGGTAGCATGCACTCGCCCCAGGTAGACAGTAGTAATTTCCAACCAATACCTCCAAATACCAATACTTGTATGTTGGATGCTCTCTAATAATAACATAGCACATGTGGTTAGGAAAGCAAACTAAACGCAATAAATGTTTTTATGTGTATCAATGCAATTATGATTTGTTTAGTTGCAAAATGTTAAAATATGGAACCGTTTATAAAGTTTACGGAGCATTCAATTTATGTTATTCATTTAACCCAACTAAAGTGTGGGATATCTTGTCTTTCTTTCTTTTTATTTCTCATTCTTCGTATTCTTTTTCTCTTCCAAAATCTATATATTACTAAACTGCAATGTGAATGGTGATATTGATTGTATTTCCTAAACAGTGTCATCCATGAATTATTTTTGTGATGGCACCAAAGCATATTTTGCCATCTCCTTCACGATAAAGATGAGTTACAAATGAAGGAATGTTAAAATATTAGCATTCTCCATTATATAAATGTTATAACAAGCATTTAATGAATTTAAATATAATAGCCAAAGGAGTGTTTATTCTTTCTTACAAATGTCGTTGTAGTTAAAATAACGTGTGAACATCTTAAAAAGGTCAATGGCGTTTTCACGAGGTTAAAACGAAAACTATGTCAAGAGTTCCTGTAACTGCCCACTTACGTGTTACTTGATTTAGAAGCGTAATCACGAGCGTTATATGATCATCGAATGTCACTGCATCGAATGCCTTATAAGAAACGAATATCTCTTGAATGATGACCTCTTGTGGAGACCAGCGGTACGTTTCAAGACAGAGAAAGTAGGGCGAAGTTCCAACTAGGAAATGACCAATTGAAAAATGGAACTTGCAAAACATTCTTTATCGCGTTCTGTTATTGATCAAAGAACGAACGCATTTGTGAATTGGAAGTGTGACTTTGCAACTCTGTGTAGTCGTAGACATACCGACTGGCGACGTACGGACAAGTAACAATCTCCACTTTTGTGTACGTCCTCCTGTGTCGGTGAGAGACCTCAAGAAACTTAATAATGAATTGCTTTGCCATTTTCAAGGACAAAAGGGAGGGAGAGAACCGGAGACTACTTCATACATTCATTCATCAGATACCAAGGACATTTCGGGGTCTACATTTGAACAAGCATGTCAGATGAGTGGGTTTGGTCCGAGGTGAAATTCTGCCGACTTAATACAAAGAGACTACTGGCATTTATAGGTGGAAACAGATCTCACCGCCCACTGCGTCATATTCCGAAAAGAAACTCCTCCTCTGAAAGACTCAAAATCGTTTCATTTATTAATCATATTTCATGTGTTGAATTTAGAGAAGAAACAATGGCTTTTGCTACGTTCTGAACACAAACACGTCGTATTGAAATGTTATGAAATTTGGTTTATTTCACTTCCAAATTTGGCAATGTTCATCGCGAGTGCTACGCATGGAAGGTATCTTGTGGTTATGACGTAAATGTTGTATTCATATCGAAGGCAACTGCTAGGGCTGTTCGTTTCTGACAACAGTAAATAAGCTGAATACATTGGATGTTTACGAAAAGCTGTCTCAGGCAGCTGATCAAAATATTTCCCAGTGCATGTAAAGGGATAGTAGATTTGTGAGAAGCATTTCAAGCATGTTAATCTGCATTAAACTGTCCAGCATAAAAGTTATTTTAAGTGTACAGAATCAGATTCAACAACTCCATTTTAATAACATTAACACCTGCGTATTTGACAAAATACATGCAACAGAAGCGTCCTCTAGGATATATGAGAAGTATAACAATATTTATTAAGCACAATGTATTTGATATAAAACAGCATCAAGTGAATGAGACGAAATACTTAGAAAAAGTTAATACAGTTCTTACACTGTTAATTTAAACTCTTTTTATTTACAATTCAAAGAAGTTAAAGACAAGACGCATCAGCATTTGACCCAATGAGAGCAGATGAAGTTGAATCTCTATTGTCAAAATGTAAATCAAGCCAAATGAAGAATATTTACCTGCCTCTATAATTTGACTAATGATGGTTGATACATTCGTACATTTAATTTAAGTTTTATACAGATGAATTCAACAATACAGTAATGGAATACAAAAATGGGCTCATCCTTTCAAACTATTTAATTTTTTTGTACCCGGAAGCACTAAATAAAATTGTAGAGTGGATAAATTTCATCACTGGCTTTAAAACTGTAAATTTCTTGAACTAATTCTACTAACTAAAACGTTACACTGAAGTAAAAATTGCATTTTGGAAACATCGGAAGACTTCTGTTAATGATAGATGGAAAGAAATATTTTCCAACTCTCCTAATGAAAATATTCCATTTTGAGAATAGGAAAACCATTGTTGATTTCACAACAGCTTTCGCTTTCGTGAATTGATTATGGGGAAGCAAGAAGGAAAAATCGATTGCACATTGATACAGTAAAAACAATCATAATTATGAAACCCTCTTTCAAAAGAATGTGATTTGCGATGATTTTCACGAGTTTATCTGAAAAGTAAAACAATATTAACAAAAAATACATACTAGTGAGAAGTATTTAAGAGAAAATTATGCTAGCTGCATCAGCCACTACTGCAAAATGCCAATCAAGAGAAAATACTAAGACTTTAGGTGCCCTAAGGAAAAATTTTGAGGTTCTTGTTATGTGTGTTATTTTAAATTTCACTTTCTTGTTATTAAAAAAATAATGCCAGTTGAATTTGTTGTTTTATTTATTATTTTCCACCTTACCCTTTAATTATTTATTATTATTTAATTAGGTGCTAAAGATACATAATTACTTTACATTAAAATACAACTAATTAATTTCAATTGGTTATCGATAAAAAGCATTTTTCGAAGGTCACCGAGATTAGATCTTCGTAAGCAACCAACATTTTCGCTAATAAATTTTTAATGAGACTTCTGTCACTCTCTCAATTTCCTTT
This sequence comes from Typopeltis vanoorti, assembly GCF_054136105.1. Classification (NCBI taxonomy): domain Eukaryota; kingdom Metazoa; phylum Arthropoda; class Arachnida; order Uropygi; family Thelyphonidae; genus Typopeltis; species Typopeltis vanoorti. The sequence continues at coordinate 142,666,278 of NC_143549.1, forward strand.
GCTTCTGTTTTTTATTAGTAATATTTTTTTTTGTTTTTAACTACATTTCCTCACTTAATTCCTATCTTTATCGTTCATTCTCGTTTGTTTTTTAATCTCTTCTCTCATTTCCTATTCATCTATTATCATAAACTCCTAATAACAGCTGGGACTGTTGTGTGATGTTATGATCACAGAAAATCAGTTAATGTTTAGTGACGTCCGATGCGATCTGCAATTCATCACAAAGCTAACAATGCCCTCGGACTGCATCCTATTTAAATAAACATTGGGTTTCCATGGCACCCATTTCTATACATTCCTTCAATTTCGCATCACATTTCCTCTGCAGTCACGTTTTGTCAAAGGGCAACATTTGCTGAACGTGCGATGTGAACACGAATCTATGAAACTGTTAACTACAAGAGTGTTAAACCGTATACTTACGTTCGACGTCAAAAAGGGCACAGTTCAAAGTTCATTTTGTCGCCTGGTGGTTACTTGCATGATGGAACAGTTAACGTATGCACTCTTAATAGAAAGGTCTGTGGCCATCATGTTTCGTATCAGAGTGGAGAATTTTTTCTCCTATTACATTCTATAATATCATGTTTTGCATAATTACACAAAGAATTTATCGCATTAATCAGTATAAAACTTTAATTCTTACCGTAAGCTATGCAATACCAGCATGACAGGGAAATTTCGGTTTTAATTATGCTAATCGGAAGAATATGTCTGCACCCTCTCTCCAAAAAAGAAACCGAACTTTTCGAAAATAGAAGAAATTAGTGGCGCCACCTGTTGTATCTTTTTGTTGTCGAAAGCAGCAGCCTTTATCAGTGTTGTATCAACTGTTTATGACATTTGTTTCATTAGAAGCCGAGTCATAGTGCCAACAGTGACAGTGTGTATTGACGAACGGTCGATCGTCAAGATATTCATGCCATACGCGACGAATTCTCGATATCAATCGCCTCAAAACTTCGAGATAAAACTCGCCATTGACCGTTTGACCAGGCGGAACAAATTCTTTGTGGATAATGTCCTTGGAATCGTAGAAACAAATCTGCATTGTCTTGACTTTTGACTTCTCCAAGCGACATTTCTTCGGATGCCTCCTTTTCTGGTGGGTTTCACTCAGCACTCTGGCGCTTTGTTTCGGGCTCATACTCAAAACACCAGTAACGTTTCGTCACCAGTAACGATCGTTTCAAGGAAGTTTGAATCCTTACCAGCGGTTTTAATGAGGTCCCTGCAGTATTCAATTCGGTACATTTTCTGGTCGTCGGGTCAACTTGTGGGGAACAAATAGTGTAGTCAATTTACGAAGTCCCAAACTCTCGGTCAAAATGTTGTGCACGGTTGATTTTGGAATCCCCAATTCATCTTCAATCAATCTCACGGACGATTTCGGGTTTTCTTTGATGAAATCAAGCACTTGTTGGATGTTGACTTCGCTCAGTCCAATTTTTGGACAGTCCGGCTTTTTGTCGTCCTCAGGCGTCTCACGATCACTTTGAAATCGCTCAAACCACTCGTAAACCTGAGTACGGGATAATCATTCATCACCGTATGCTTTTCGAAGCATTTAAAGCGTTTCGAAATGCGTTTGCGTTTCGCAGCTCTCTGTTTGAAACTCATTTTCCGACCGTTCGCCAAAGCACACTGTCACCCTTGGCACTATAACTCGGCTCCTAATGAAACAAATGTCATAAACCGTTGACCCAACACTAATGAAGGTTGCCGCTTTCGACAGCAAAAAGATATAACAAATGGATCCACTAGTTTCTTCTATTTTCGAAAAGTTCGGTTTCTTTTTGGACAGAGGGTGTATAATCCTCATATATCTGCAATCTATTCCTCCCCCCCCTCTCTCTCTGTATCTATAAAGAGTTTTTGATAGTGTTTCATTGACTGGAAGTGACGTCATGCTGATTTTACATTATCTTCCTATAAAGGAGTTCTATAATGAATCCCTGAATTTACAATATTTTTTAAATAGTTTCATTGCTTACTATGTAACCATCAAGATAATATGTTTGCTATAATATTCATCCTACTATTTTACACAAGTTTTTCAATGTAATTTATTTTACTTCTACGAAATACTAACGCTACTTATGTTTCCCATACTCTATAATTAAGAATTATAAATAGTAAAAAAAATGATAAAATTCTAAACCTCTGTCCTATATCATTAAAGCTTCCATATTTTAATATTAAAATTATGTTATGATAATAAACTCTCAAAAATAGGACCGGTTCCTGCTAAAATTTACCGGATTTAACGACATTTCCTGGAAAGAAGTGAATGTACAGAAACCTTTCTCCTGACGGAGGATTTGTTGATTGGATTTGGATCCTTGAAACTTGGATCCAAAATTTTCTATCCCTCAAAACATGCCAACCAAGCGAAGAACACACGAAATCAACAAATATAAGATTATATTCTAAAGGGTGTAGTTCTTTCGGCCAACCATCCAATCTTCTCAAACAGATCAACTATTAATGTGAATCGAAGGAGCCAGATGATTAATGATTTTATGTCAGTTGTTTTTATAGGGAAAATAACTTCTAGATTTTATCATATAAATTTATTCCTTTCATTGATATAAAAATTATACCTATTACTAACTAAATATTTTATTTGATGATAGATTCGTTTGGAATAATAATTTAAAAGTATACAAAGATGTGAGTATTGGTATGATGAAACCATAAGCAACCGAAGAGAATGAGAATCGTGAGCTTAGCAGTTTATCATAAGAGATTAATGATCATAAAAATCTGTGTTTGCATAAATAATAATCAACAAGACAAATGGTAGTATCGTTACTTCCCAGTTGCATGAGTGATTCTATAATTTCAGGGAGTCACTCGTAAAAAATAATTATCTCTTTGTATATTTAATTACTTAGTGCAGTGATGCTTGACTTATCTCTGCAAGACTGATATTGTCTAGTGCTTATTTAAATTCCTATTGGAACTGAAACATCTTACGAAATTGATTTTCAATACTTGTTACTGATACAATGACAAAATCCTTTCTGAAAACAATATCAAATTAGATGAAAATGAATTTATTGATTAATAAAGAAATGTTTTTGCCAAATACAATCCCGCTTAAAAGTGGTTTTATATCTTTACAGATCTTTACTTTATGCCAGGGCCATAATTAACGTTATGCGGCCCTTAAGCTATACATTTTAAGAGGTTCTCCTCTAATGAGTAAATTTTAGGTTATCTATAAGGAAGCAAATTATTCTTATGCATTAAGAAAATCCATGTCTTCAAGGTTAAGCATCCGCAAAACGATTTGTTCGCATCAAAACACCCCTGGCATTACGGTGATATCAGTTACATTAGGATGTAACTGATATCACCCTAATGAAATCAAGACAATCTTCTTGATTTAATTACTTTAGTTAGAAGTATGGTCAATCAGGTGAGGTTAAGTTCCTGAAAATATCACTGCGACGATTCATGTAGCATTTTAATCAAGCAAGAGAACATCAGCGAGCCTCATTAACTAGCCATGTGCGGTGTCTGAATGGCACGAAGTCTAATTTGATTACTTCCGGGTTCCACGATGCTCCATGCTCTTGGGCTTCCCGCTGACTCATCGTTTATAGTGGGATTAAAAAGTAACATCGTATACACTTACGAAGTCTTACTCTCGCCACCATGTTTGTTATTCTAATATAGCTAATCCCTTAGCCCACATACGGTTACTGATATGTGATTAAGTTTCGGACTTTCCGTGGGTGGTATCCTATAATAAAAAAATAATATATAATGTCAATTATAATTATAATATCCATTATAATGTTAACTGCGTAATTCTTTCTTTACAATAATTAAATTATTCTAATATTATTTCATCATAACTGAATAACATTCAGTTATGATGTACTTTGAGTTTTACTGTACGTAAAACTCAAAGCTGAAAGTAATTTATTTCTGAAAGAAATAATAAAATAAAATAAAAATGCGAAATTGCAGTGGTTTTTCAGTAATCTTATCTTCTGATCCTGTTCTTGAGTTACGCTGTTGGTCACCAGAGGCGCGATGATCGCGCCTACTTGAATGTTTGGTATTGTTAATAACATAAGTTTTTATATTTATTCACTTGATACATAATTTGTTTGCGTTTGCTCAAAGTCATCCTTTGTGTTTGTTTTGGAGGATATACATTTGTATATTAAATTAAAGTGTATTATGATAGAACGTATGGAAGCGTATGTCAGATATTTGTAGTTATTAAAAGCTCATTATTCTAAATGTTTTAGTTGAGTAACACGATATATTGCTGTATTAAAATTTTTAAATATTTATGTGTTTTTTGCAAGAATGTTTTATATTTTCAAAACTGCTGAAATTCAAATAGAACAATACGAAAATCCCAAACGAATTAACTGCAAAGTTTACAATAATCTCTAAGTTTAATTTTGTACAGTTCCTAATTGTACTGCAAGATAATCGAGAAAATTTTGCAACTTATGCCAAAGTACACTCCATTAATACTAGGACATTCAGAACACAACTGTTAGCGTTGAACTTGTGTGATAATGAATGACGTCACTCTCGTGTTGCTATTACAGTGTTGGCAACTGAACCTATGCCCAATATAAATAAGTTCAACCGATAAGAATGCAACAGCATTACGTAAATGATTACAACTAGTAGGCCACAAGGCTTCTGTGTTGCTATGTCTGCCCTTTGTAATGGAAATTCATCGAAAAAACAATTCACCGAAAATTTTAAGTAAACTTTCATTAAATCGATCCAGCCAAAGCGGCAATGCTAATATCATTTCGAAACTTTTTTTCGAAAATGTTATGATAAAAGTGATCCATTTAGAACAAAAACTGAACCGTGCAGAGACAGCTTCTTGTACCGACAACTTCTACTAATTTCGCTAAGTCAGAGAGTTTTTGTAATGCATAATTTCGACACGTTGTTTCTTTGTTTCCCCGAAAATACCTGAACCAAAAACTGGAACGGTTCGGCATTTTCTTGTAAAAGTTTCAAATAGCGAATACGAGTAAAATTCATCCCATAATAATGGCTGTATTGAAGTCGCATAGTACTACTATTAACAATAATAATAATAATGGAGCCTGCGTAGTTAGTCGGAATAAACGCAGCCGTTTACGACCTGGGTAGTTGGAATCCCACGTACGACGCGCATAATTTTTATGTGTCCTGTTCAGCTAAAGGTAAGTTAGAAGGCATAATACGGATATGGCTAGGCTTTTCCTCCCGGAAACAGGCAAACCATGAACATACATGAAACAGTTATCGGACAAGAAAGACTATAAGAAACCATATTGTTCTATAATTATTCCCTATTAAAGTAGCATTGCTTTCTCACTCTGCATGGTTCAGTTTTTGTTCTAAATGGATCACTTTTATCATACTTTTCGAAAAGTTAAAATTTTCGGTGAACTGGTTTTTCGATGAATTTCATTTTCGACGAATTGTCTTTCGATGAATTGTTCATTCGATTAATTGCCTTTTCGATGAACTCTCTGGATACCCTTTTAATGTTTTAGTGTTAAGGCTATAGTTCTCTTGAGCAGATGAGAAATCTTTTCGTTGGAGTTCGGAATCACGGCTGAAGCAATTAGAGCATATTTAAGGACAGTGGATTACGTCTGTTAATCGCTTGTGTTGTTTTCACCAATTTGCTTGATGAATTGGGGTTTCCAAGAGAGAGAGAGAGAGAGAGAGCTCTACACGTTTCGTAGAAGAATGACTAACTCACCTTCAATGGAAAAGTCTTCATAAAGTTCCTCGCGTTCATGCTTATAATAATAATCACAGTTTCGATAATAGAATTTCAAATATGACAATTTCTTCATTGATAAAATATAATTTACAGAATGTGTTGTGCCAAAGACTTTTCATATAAAAATATCGGAATATGTTCTTTCTTTGACACAGCACATCCCATCCTACAAATCATATTTCATATCCAACCATAAGTTTACCGTTTCCAAAATATCAAATATCGGAAAGGGGTGTCATATCCGTATAGCACATTTGGTATGTGTGAAATGCACTTTTTTGGCTTCATTTCCATATTTGTTCATAAATAATCTCCACCCTTTCATCTTAGAGAGGTTTTCATTTTATTGAGAGGTTAAAATATCTTCATAAATTGTAAAATAAAACATGTATATTAAAAATTGTTATTACTCCGCGATATTCTTGTATTGAAATCCCTGGCAATAAATTCAACATGAGTGACACAGGGCATACGCAGATGAAAGCACTATGAGAATATATGCGAATCTGATTACTCTCTCTCTCTCTCTCTCTCTCTCTCTCTTTACAAACCATCTTCCTTCTTAGAATGGAAAAAGAAGAACACAACGTTAGGAAAAACGTTTTTAAAACTTTACCCATACCCTCAAGTGCTAAGAATACGAACGTGCAAAATCTCAGACGTGACATTCCAGACAGACATGCAGACAGCGAACTCATTGTAAGGTGGTGGATGCATTTTTCCGCAGTGTTGTAGCATGTTTAACCTTTGTCAATAAAGCCTTCTGCTTGACACTGATTTGAACGAAGCGTACTGACACACTTTATCGCTACACAAAGCATTTTCTCGAAGAATGGAGCACCGAAGTAGGGAAGTTGGTAAGTTTATCTAGCTGTAAGCACAATGAAAACTCTATGATGGCATTCTATGCGATGGAGATTCGCTAGTGACAGATTGGATTACAAAACTAAACAAACAATGATGGTTGACCGGAAGTGAATGGCTTAAGTACTACATTGTGATTGGATGACAACAGAATAAAAGATGAAAGAAAAATGTCTTTTCTTTTTCTTTTGACTATGATCTGTATGACACATACAGTTGAGTGTGCTTGCTCAAAAAATCTTTAGATTTAGTTTTTATTGCAGTGGCTCACAGGCAACGTAGTTTCATTTTCGCAGGCTACCTTAAACAGGGATCAAAGCTCAAAAATAGACGTTCTGTACTCTGGCTGACGTGTATCATGCAACAATACGTTAAATTTGTCTTACATCCTGCTGTTGGAATCTTAGGATTGCAGGAGTGAAGAAGGCAGACGGAAATGAAAATAGCAATTAACTTCTGACTTTCATGAAATAGATTAATTCATCCACGATAAACCTTGTTTACGGGGATGATGTGTGCGTAAATATAATTTCTGTTTCAACCTGAGATACTAAAACTCAGCACTTCTTTCTTTAGCTTAACGACAGAACAAAATAAATAAAAATAGATCATAATAAAATTTGTATTTTTATGACTCTGTCTCTTGCATTAATTCCAGCCTATTTTTTTCTTATTTTTTCCCAGATGATTAATTGATCCTGGTTTGCGAAATCTTTGCGTTCAGTGTCACCTCTAAGAAAGAGTAGATCAATTGACTTTCAGTCGACTCTAGGGAGTTGTAGATAATCAGGACTCGTCACGTTTTGTTATGTTTATCTCTGTTACACCGAGTATCAGGAAGTGGTGTTTATTTGTAAGTTGAATCTTTGTTGCCCTGCAAAAGAACCTCGCTAGTAACTTACCTCTAACTATCAAAGACTGACTTTAAGACAGATGACCTTTCAAAAAACTTTGATAGGAAAAGAGGCGGTAATTCAGTACCTTTAATGCGAACATTAATGTCGTATCCGGTGTGTTGTATAAACGGACAGGATTTATTAGTTACGGTCGAGGGAAAAGGATAGGTTACGTGATAAGCACGTGTTCCGATGGTCCGGTGATCAAGATTCTCAGACAACCAAGATGTCCTTGAGTCGTGGTTTTGGTCTTCGGTCAGAAAAATATAATTTGTTTATGGCGATCCCTTTGATGCAAGTATCCTCTGGAGGTGTGAGGGTCGGGTAAACATTCCGAGCGTTAACGTATCAAAGTGAATGAAAGTCATTTGGTCATAGCGACAGACAGCTGTTGCCTTTCCAGTCAAAAAACTAACTAGATAAAGAAAAAGAAACATAAAAATGCATGCACACATTTTGCTGTGGGAAAATACGATATCGAAAAGTTATCACTATAGATTTATTTATAATACTGCTGCATAGTATTGCAAATTAGTTAGAATTTATCGTTTTATTGAAGCATTCTGGAAACAATATATCTCACCCTAACATGAGAAATGAAAATTAAAAAAAATATTATTTTCAAACCTCCATGGAATCAAAAGACTGATCCCAGGAGGTCACACTGTCACATCCACAGTTTATCATACCGCGCACTCAATATATTCACCATCTTCACTACACCTCGGGCAATGCATTCCAATCACTCACCATTCTCAATGCAAAAAACCTGCTCCTCATCCCCTTTCTTACATCCCCTTATACAGCATCCAGAGATTACCTATTCTTCTCTCCTACCTTCCCCATTCTATGTAACCTCCTCCACATTAATCTGGGAATAACCCCTTAATAACTTATAGGTTCTTAACAACCTCAATAACTTATAAGTCTTAATCATATGTCCTCTTCTTCTCCTTCTATCCTAGTTTCTGCAAATTGCATTTTCTTAATTAGTCCTATTCAACGTTCCGGAGACCAAAAACCACCTTAGTGAATCCTCTCTGTATTTTGATGGTCAACGTTTCAAAGGATGCCATGGTATGAGTGTAACAGATGGAAGCTAAATACACTGGAGAGTGCATATTATATGTTTAGTTTGATTAAAGATCTGATAGCTCCATTTATTGACCTTGAACTCGGAAACTGTAGTGAATTATTTGCTGAAATTGGTATGACAGCGTTATATCTCCGAAAATCAATATGGCAACACAGTTCAACGCCGTATGCAACTCATTTGGCCGTGGAAAAAACTTTCGACCCTTCTTGGCAATACTCTTCAATAGTTTGGAGACCAGAAACCTTATCAGGTATAACCTGATGAGTCAGGTATAACTTCATGCTTTCTCTCATGTAAGTACAACATCAGTCAGGAACGATAAACGATAAGCCAAAATTATGTATGATTATAATAAAACCAAAAGTTTCATTAAAATCAGAAAATATTGATTTCAATCATACATTCAAAAAGACTGTATAACGCTGTTTTTTTTTTGTACAAAGTTCTCTGTTGGTCTAGCATGAAGTTTAAAGAAGCATTCTAAAAACAAATTGTTTTGATCTCTGTAGCACAGTCGAAAGTCGTTGATTGGAAAGACCTCGATTTGAATACAGTCCAGTAGGAAGAGCAGGATTTTTCCATCCGGAAACTCGAGTACCCCAAAGTAGAATAACTGAACAGAGAATTTTGTTGAAAACAAACCAGTTACTTGGTCGTAAAATAGGCCATCATGCATAATAATAGATAAAAGAAAGACGGGTTGAGACAGACTATTTTATCCATGTATTTGTTGAATATTTTCTTCGAATATCTCGGTTTTCTATCATGCACTGTTCACACATTTCGGATGGTCGAGAAGGCATAAAACTGTGTCAATGTTGTCACGGCTTTTATACTCTCTTTGCCAACATGAAAGGCCGTCAAGCCTTTCATGTTGGCAAAGACTTAGAAAATACCTAATACCGTCGGTGCGTTAAAGCTTATATAATCCCAAAATCAAAGTTCTAAAGAACAATTTCAGTAATTTTTCAATCCATTTCTGCCTCCAGTAATGTGATGCTGTCATTCATCGACCACCTGAAGGTATTCGAGGAAATTCGCTTCTACTAGGGCTCGAATTCACAGCTTGCAAAAGGTCGGTCCATTCTGTCAAGTAGTATGATGAGATATTTCACGTGAGGCACTTCTTTTCATATTGTTCGAGCTCAGGAAGAGATCATGACTCATCTATTGCTACAAATATTGGGCAGCACAAAATGTCTTGTAGAAATTTCCTCTCCCGAGATCCCCTGTTTTGTGAATTTCAATTGTTTAAGTAACACAGACTTTGACTTTTCTCACTCATTTACTTTCCTTATTAATAAAAGCCTCATTCGTAGTTAGCAGATAAGACGCTACCAAAAGGATTCAGCTGGCGATGCATCAGAATGGACGAGGGCAACTTGACCGGGATGGTCAGTCTGACGTATCATTTAGAGTGCGTACTCACAGAAAGTAGCGATTAGTACAAAAATCAAATCTCGGGAAGCAAAGGAGTTTTGCAACTTAACTGCTACGAAGACTAACGTTTCGAGAGTATTTTAGATGCACTTCGGTCCATTCACCAACAGACGAATATTCTTTAGGGAGGAGGGTCATTTGACACGCCAAGAATTTAATTATCTCCTCTTTTATCTTTCAGTTACGCTGTCAAAGGATGCCTCCGGAAATGCTAACGTTCACGGCGACGGCTGGGAAGTTAAAATTCTTCACGTGTGCATGTGCGTGCGTGAGTGGAGAGAGAGAGAGAGAGAGAGAGAGAGAGAGAGAGAGAGAGAGAGAGAGAGAGAGAGAGAGAGTATTGATGTTCTTAATAAAAAAAAATACAGACATAGTTGGATTGTCTGTATACGAGATGGATAGAATGAAGAAACATCTTCAGTTCCCATTTGCAGGAATTTTATGGGAATCTAAGTAGGCAGGAAGTTCTTAAATTTTGAAAGAAGAAAAAAAGTTTTAGGAAAATGCTTTCAGGAAGAATATTTTCTTTTTATTCTTTATTTATGATGATGAGAATTTACGTGTCTCTTTCGTTGAGATTCTGTGTAAAATTGCATGAAAAATCTTCATCCTCGCAAACATAAAAATCGTTCCTTAAATTAAACTCAGAAAGTTCTAACTCTCGAGTTTGGTGTAATTTCAATCACAATCGAAGCCAAGGTAATATCAGAAGGCAGTGTAATTATGTCTATAAACTGCGTGAGTTCTTCTGATCCGTTTGCCTGATTCAAGAGGGAAAAAACTCGAGTATCCGTCAATAACCTTCCACCTCCCTATAAGACCTGCTAACTCACTTTTAAGCAGATAAGCCGTTATAATATTCCTCGCGTCCATGAAGAGATTTGAACCCGAGTCAAAGAACATTGCTACTGAACGAGGAATTACTTGAAATAATCTCTGATGTGAAATGTTTACAATAGTCTATAATTACTGGATTGAAATTATTTATTTAATATGGTTTAATTTAGTGTACTTAAAATATTGTTAATGGCTTTTTAGAGTGAAAGTAGGTAACAACTATTCAGTGATAAAAGGGTTCGGTTCAGTTTATTTGAAAGCTCCTGTCTGAAGAGACATGTATGTAGCCCGAAAATGATTTCGGCTTTTAAAATTTTATTAACTGAAAGATAAAAAAAAATACAATGACAATTACTCTTGTACGTTGCTAGTGTGAATGCTTTGACACGAAGTCTGAAATCTGATTGGTGTGCAAACTTGTGATTTCGTTAGCATAATAAGTAACAGGAATATCCTGATTTGCCGAAAAATAATTTGCATTTTTAGTTATAATTTGAGCTCTGTCAATACTTCGAGTAATACTCAGTCATAATCTTCAAACTCCTTGAGCCGAAGATTTGATGATAATCAAGTCCTGAAAATATCTTCATAGACGTTGACGTCAGCTGATTTCAGAGCAGCGCCCCCTATGGAGACAGTAAGCGCGACCGCCACACCGTCGACCTACTTAAAACGTTATGATAACCCGGAGTGCGCTGAAACCATTTTTCATCTCTCAAAGAACGTGTTACTCAACCGACCCGCCTTTATCACCCATTCATAAAGCAGTCGGATGTGACGGGGGGAACTGCCCATCGTCCGCTAAGAAACCTTGAGACCTCTTCGCCTCTAAATGATGGGGTGTTAGGTAACGCTCTTCTTCTGTCTGCCGTGCAGTTTTAGCGTCGTAACCCTCTCCTTCTTCAGCCGTCATCGTAAGACAAAAATTCAAGATAATTCAACAGAGAGCTCTTTTGTGATGTGTCAGAACTCGACCTATATTTGCATCCTTCCAACCACATTCGGATGCATAAATTAGTCGGACAAACGGCGAACTTTAGTCTGGAGTCGAGCTTTTTCGACATAGTTTCGTGAACGAAAACTAGGTCGAATGTTTCGGTCTCCAGCACCTAGCAATGAATTTGAACGTAGGTTAATTCTTGACATGTAACGGAATTTCTTAAAGATGTGTTGGAACAGCAAGGAGCAACTAAGAAACAATGAAAATGAAAACATGACATGCCTTTTTCGCATTAGATATTATTTATTTTTTTAAAGTAAACTGTAATTTGTTCAGAATAAGCTAAACTATGAAACGTTGACTTTTCATTTTATATAATTTCTTGATTATATAAAGTTTCAAAAATAAAGTTTCAGAATTTGACAGAGACTTCAAATGGACCATCGATAATCGGTTTTCAACACATTCCTTCAGAACTGTGGTAGGGAATTTTGAGATTTTTTTAATGTTCCAACCACACCAGAAAGACCTTTCCCTTTTAAACAGTAATAAACAGTCTAAACAGTCCTTCAGATTATTGTTGGTGAAAAAGGTTTTCTGGCTTTATTTTTATATTTCTGTAAAACTTAAGTGGCAATGAAATACTAAATAAACGTACTCTTTCGAATGATAGAATAGTAGAATCACAAACATTGCGCAGCAGCATCTCGAAGCTCCATTTCTATCGAGAAAGGCTGCAGTGGAAAAAACAAATAGCTTCTCAAATTCCAGAGGACCTTTGAAGAATTTCCCCATCAAATCTCTTCTATTTGGGAAGGAAGCCTAGAGAGAGAGAGAGAGAGAGAGAGAGAGAGAAAGAGAGAGAGAGTTGCAAACAGAATTAAAAGTAGTTAAAATGTGACTCCGATTGGACCCATAAGACTTACTTTTTTAATTGAAACCTCATTTCCCAGGTGGCGCAGTAAATGTGAATAATTATTATGAAGTTTTATTTCATTAATTAAACTAATGATAAAACCGAATTCAGGTAAGGACCATACACCGTAGTGAATAACAACTTAGCTATTTGTAAATAAAGACAAAAGAGAATGCTGAAGGGATTAAATGTGTGAATTTATTTTTGAGTTAGTTAACCTTAGAACATTTATCTTAAACTTTTTTGAAATGTTTAACCTTAAAGTAATAGTCAATAATCTCTAGAACAAAAACTGAAAGAGAAGAGATTTCTTATTAAACTAATAATTGATTTCCGATATGTTTATAGATTTTAACAATTTAGTAATGTTAATTAACTGGATCATAGAGTGGATATCATTAAGTAAAAGAAAACGATTAAAAAAACTAACCGAGACAAAGCACACAGCAGATAACTCCATTGTTTTTGGTAGATAAAAATAAAAGAGAGTTCATGGACACTGAGAATGTTGTAAAGTGAGAGAAGAATGTTGAAGTTCTTAAGCATATGTTGGTAATTTCTCATGACTTCTGAGTGTTTAAGATGTGAGCAGTTCATCTATAAGAAATTTGTTACGTATTTATGCATAAAAGTAATATTTTAATAAGAGTTATTTCACTTCATATTACACATACTCTCCACTGAATTAAAAACGTTCATGTAATACCGTGTTGGACCTCTTTTAGCCCTAATTATATATGCGGTTAGGCATAGATTCCACAAGGTTAAGTGGCTCAGATTTGACAGTAGAGGACGTGTTTCCCGGATCTGTTTTTCTAACATGTTCCGTTTATTCTAAATGGGTTCAGAGCCACTTTGTGACTATGGAAGATGGTGGAAGTCGCATCTTCCAGTGTTCCGGACACCATTGTAGACGAAGTTTCCGATTCTTCGCAGAAATCAGTGGTTCTATATAGGCATGCGACTTCCAATACCGATGCTCTTCAATTCCCTCATACATCTCACTAAAATATGAATCTTAACTCGCATTTGTGTAGGACGTCCATATTAAATAGAAAGATTCCTAGAATAACAGAAAATCAGTCCCAAAGAAGTTGCTTTCATGTTCTTCGGTGATGAATCATTGTATCACGTTTAGAGACGTTCTGTGAACTTTCAACCCAATCGATGAAGAATCTTTACCATAACGACTCTTTCAGACATCACAATTTGGTTTTGCGATTCTTTGAGAGTTTACCTCGTTCGGAATGGAACCATCAAAGTGTTGATATCAAAAACCTATGCTAACAAATCTCAAGTTCTCTAAACCTCTCCGGTTCTTTTCTTGTAGCGTAGGGGAAACAGCACATTTGCACGTTATAATGAATCATTCTCAAGACAGGAATGAATACAATGAATGTCCACATCGTGTTTCCTCATGATCGAGAGACATCACGTGAACATAGTACAGTTGCGCCTTCATTCGAAATGTTAAAGGAAAAATGGAAACATGGCCATATCTAACAGCGTTTAACGCATTTCGGTATCAGTATCAGCTCAGCATGTACAACAGAAGATGTAATGCCTTTACTAAAGTGAAGACCGATGTCCAAAGTTATGGTACTAAAATTGAGAAACCCTGGGCCCACCGCACCCGTTTCTTTATCTGACCTTTAGTGATTTCCATCTCTGTGTGAGAGCACTGAAGGAGCATGTGGATGGCCAGCAATTTATAATCGATTACAATATACACGCATCGTTTTCTGACTCAAGACACTTGACTCCAGTTTTTTCAAGTCTGGGATGGATATCCTGGTGCCAAGGCAGGATCAATGCATGCATACGTATGAAGGTCGAGTTGCATGTCATTCATCATATGTAAAAATAAAGGGGAGAGGGGATCTCTTGTTCCATCTTTGGTGAGTTTCCTAATTTGCATATATTTTATTTGAAAGCGTTTTCATCAAAAGGGACAGTGATATTATTTTCTGTATAGGAAGTGTAGGCTAAATAATATAATATAGATGTTCGAGGCCTGTGTCGCCCTGCAGAAGTGGATTTGAATTCATACCGCTGGGTCACCTGAAGAAATCTGTTCTTAATTGAATCTAACCATCGAATCAAGAGGAACGTTTTTATAATCCTTTCTTCGACCGGTTCTCGAGTTAGTTGACTCGAACAAGGGCAAGCGGGTTCCCCCCTCTCCCGAAACTAAGGATTTTTTCCCATAAATCCAAGCAAATCAAGTGTAGAACCCATACCATTGCACACAGTAATGTACTGAGTTATCGTTAGGGAGATCACGAGATGGCGGCAATTGTCGCTATCTCTTCAACGGATACCGTTTATAATTAGCGACAACCGTGGGCTAGTTATCTCTGATTGGATACCAGTGAAGATAGAACTGCCACCTCAATGTCTAAATTTAGAATAAAATAAAATGCTTTAGCTTTTTTTTTTTTTTTGTAGATTTACGATCACTTACAGCATATTCTGCATTATAGGGCTTCTGATGATGCATTTCATCGTTACAAATCTAAAGATTCCTCAACTATTCTTTCTTATCATATTTTGGAAAAAAATATATGAAATTAATTTTGGAAATAATAAAATCAGAATAAAGGAATGCAACCATCTGATTGGTTGATGTTTTCCACTACACTAAATTTTATTATCGAGAAAGGAAAAAGTTTACAAACCATAAAGAGAATGCTTTTCTCCTTTTCCTCTTGCGTTTCTTAAATACTGTACTTTCACGCTGCCTACAACCTGTTAACTGAAACGGCACTTCTCCATATTCTTGTAAACTGAAATAAATTTGGCAAAAATTATTTAGATTCAAGATATTTCTGTAGAACAATTTTCTGATATCGCTCAAAAACTGTACATTTTTTTTCATATTTCTATTACTCAAACATTTATATAGTTCGATACTAGTAATAGTTTCAGTGCGGTGTCTTCCAAGATTTAATCTCAAAACTTATCGTAGAAAATTCACAGGAACACTTGTGAGGATACTGCAGGCCCGATTGCTGATCTAATTTACTAGGTAATCGTGTTACTAGAACGGTTAGCTTTAACTGATAAAAGTTTGCTGTACATTATGCTGGTGGGAGGCATCTCCATCTCTAAATCACCAACCAGGAAGAAACAAGGCATATATTTATTTATTTATTTCTCCTGAAGTAACTACTCGGATCATCGCAGAAACAGAAAGGCCGTTGTTTAGAACAATTCAATGAACATAATTTCCCATTTTATTCATATGATGAACGAACCATTGTAGCCTACAGCGATGAGGGATTTAACTTCTACCTGCAATATAGCACCAAGTGTTTAGGGAGAAAAAGATTCGAGCCAACGCCTTTTTCAGGTAACAACATATACTTTTCCAAAGGATTTACTCTTTTAAATACACATTAGATCGCAGTTCTTGATATTCTGTTTCAGCTCAACTAGGATACCGATTGCTCCTTATGCTCTTGCTGTATACATATATTGCTGAAGATGCACTCCGGCCATTTCTGAATGATCCTCTACACACACACACACACACACACACACACACACACACACACACACACACACACACACACACACACACACACACACACACACACACACACACACACACACACACACAAAATCCATTTTTCCCGAAGTTTTGGAATGATCAAGTGTGGACGAGCAGAATTCACGGTAATTAGTGTAAAGCGGTTTCTTCTCGGAGCAAAATCGAAATTTCATTTACTAACTCTGAGGTGTCAAGCAGCTGTTTGGGGGGGTGTTTAGAAGTCTCCTGATAGGATTACAGAGTGGCGTCACTGAATTGTTAGGAGATCTGATGTTTTTTAAAGCCGGAAACGGGGGACCGATTTGGCCTCCAGCAATCAATTCTTGTGCGAGTAAAACGATACGCAACTGAAACAGAGAAGATGGAATGGACCACGAAAGTAGGAGTCAAAGAGATCATTGGGGTGGAAGTAACACGGCTAACGCTGTGGTCGATATTCGGTGTCGGCAGTCGACGTTACCAATATGGCATTTCCTGTTAAGAAGGGGGGGAAAGGAGATTGTGCGGTGTGAAGAGGTCATCACTTCTTTAAAGATTAATAATGAATCCTGTCAATAAAGGGGTCACGATGGTTCATGGTCTGTCAAATTCTTGTGCTGGGTTAACGGAATATTGTAAACATTTATCACTTAAGGTTTACGATAGCTCCATCTCTTGAGCAAACAGTGTACTTCACGTATGATCTGTATTGTTTATGTGCATGTGTCGCCATCTACTGACTAAAGTCTGATTTACTATGTTATTAACCTTATGGTAAATGCAGTGAGATTCAGTAATGACAAATACATAATAGCCGAAAACACAAAATTCCATTTGTTGGAAAAATTGGTAAATTGGTTTAGTGAAGCCTAACATCAGTACGTAAAATACTGGTAAGGTTGAGGAAAAGAGTGCCCTCCTGTAATAATAATAATTATTACAGGAGGGGCACTCTTTTTTTAATTTTATTATTTATTAATAAATAAATAATTTATTAATTATTAATAAAGCTTTGTTATTCGTACGTTCTATTTATAGTATATACTGTACATGTGTACATATGTGTATATATATAGACTACATGCACATTCGTTGCCAAGTATTGTGCATAACGTGCAGCAAAAATTTAGATAAAATTCTACTGTTACTTTCTGTACTACTTATGCTTATAAGTTGTCTATAAATATATATTTACAATACATATTTGCAAACAATCATTTTCACGATTGGTTCCTAGAAAACAGTCGTTAAGCAAGCCGTCGTAAATCGAACGCCAGTTTCCCATAGGCTCAGTGTCATAAAAAGAGGTTACGTTCCTGGAAATAATATCACACCAAAAGGTCCATCAGACTAAAATGTTGCACTTAAATAATGAACACGTTTAATTATTCCAAAGTGAAAATGTTATTGTTTACAGTTTTTCAAAAAAAATAATAAATAAATAAACATTCCTGACCGTGGCTAAGAACTTCGAGCTCGGTTCAAAACTTTTTTTTTTTTAGAACGGAGTCAAGCTTTTTTCCAAGCCTCTGTAAGTTTCTAATTCGAATGTAGGATACGAGGTTCTTCAATTTCTGCTTCGCTATTTCAATTTAATAATATAGTGTTAAGTTTATCTGAGGATGACAGCTGTATAATATTACAATTGTTTATGTTTTATTGGTGTCGCACACACGATATTTCGAGAGGTGATAATCTCCCACTGAAGTGGAGAGCTTAAGCTCGTATAGCCCATTGCCTTAAGCCTGTAAAGTAGGTATAAACTTCAGACTCTCTTTAGAGTACAATTTGTAAGGTTTCTATTATCAAATGGTAGTTTTTTTTTAATATCTGGAATATAAATGTTCCGGATGGCTTTCCGTAATGATTGCTGTATTTATATGTAATGTAGTTAACTGTCTGAGCTCTTTCTATACGATCTATGGTTCTGGCATACTGCAGTTAGTACCCAAGTAATGCTTTAGCATAACTTCTTAATGGCGTGGGTGTTTTGCTATTAATATTTTAAGTGCTGTCTTTGCTAGCGAAGATACATTTTGCTCCTAAAAGAGCAGCTTTATCAGTTTATACTGACATTCATCTATTAAAGTTGCGCAGAATGCATATGTCGTTATGGGTACCTTAACACGTTTTGGCATAACACGTACATAAGTGTTTTTATGATCCATGTGGAAGCACAGTCTTTCACTTTATGTAGTAGCTTGGTTGCCATTTTGTACAGTTTGCTTTTTTTACGTCTTTTATGTGGTTATTACAGTTTATGTCTCCATTAAGATAAATTCCAGGATATTATACTCTTTCTATATTTTTACGGTTCACACATGTAAGAGAAAATTAAATATAATTTATTACTTCTATATATTTCGCTCAATATGGCCGAGCTTCTTTCAGAGAGAAGACAGAATGGAAACAACAGTGAATTTCTGAATACAAGAACAAGTCATATAGCATGCGCATATTATCACGTGTCTCGTTCTCAGTTGTCCGGTAGGAGGAAACACTATTAGAGTTGAATAGCGTGTAAACAGATGTATAATTAGTTAATTTATTTAAAAATAATATATAAATAAAAATATAAAAAAGCATGAACAATTAAGATCAATCTCTTCTCAAAACTTAGTACATAATAGATGCTACACTGAAGTAGGAGCAAATTTGTTCGTCTATGTTTTGAATACGCCACCATCTTAATCAGACAGACTGCATGTATATTTCTAAGTTTTGGGAAGTGATTGCTGTTAATTGTTTATATTTTTATTTATTTGTTTTTAAATTATGCTATATGTAAGAAAAATTACCACGCTACCGGCCAAGACTATAGACGTCAAGGTTATCATGGATGCGAAGTGCATATTAAAATTGTAATACCATTGATATTACATTGAAATATATGATGGATACGAAGCGTATGAGGATGCGTATTTGATCCATAATGGCCGGGGTAAGGTGGATCTTAATACCAGCAGTCTGCCAAGATCGAGGTTCATGACCATAATATGGCTAAATATATATAATCTTATACCTATTCATCTGATAGGATTAAATCTTCAATAATCACTTTTTTATCCCATTCAACAGCGATGAGGGCTTCGTACGAACTTGAATATTTTAAAATTTGAAATACAGCAGCTAAAGAAATAGACAGAATACCTGCAATAAACAATAAAACAAACAAAGGAAAATAAAATAAAAACTAAGGGTGTCGAAGCGGTCTACAGAATAACAAAACGGAACTCAATAAATTCAAAAACCAGTAATCATTTTTCGTCCGTTATAATCAAGTTTACCAACAAGCAAGTTATAGATAAGACGCTGAGGATCAGTAAGTCAAAATGACTTACAATTTCGATGCTTAACATTAACCAGACAGAAATACCGATGTTCACCTCGGAATATATGACGTCATACTTTAAAGATCTCTATTCTCAAGTATTCGAAAATAAAAATCAATGTAGTTTTATAGTAGAAAGATACACAATTGTTCACGAGAAAACACAATAATACCAAAACATATGTAATCAAAAACGAAAAAATAAAACACATTTCAACAAAGAGAGAGAGAGAGAGAGAGACAGACAGACAGACAGACCGAAACTGTATTATGTAAATTTTACTAATCATTTTATGAAACACGTTGATAACTTAGTCCTAACAGAAATCGCTGTATGTATGAAAATCAGTTACGATTCACTGAGGAACTATTAGCGTATGCTCACTGAAGAATAACAAAAATAATAGAATGAATACGTGAGTGTGCTAAATTAACATACGGAAGGCAGAATTCCATTTACAACAAAAGAATATAAAGTCTTTGAAAACAGAGCAATAATATCAGAGCTCACCAGCTATGTTA
Organism: Typopeltis vanoorti; assembly: GCF_054136105.1. Taxonomy (NCBI): domain Eukaryota; kingdom Metazoa; phylum Arthropoda; class Arachnida; order Uropygi; family Thelyphonidae; genus Typopeltis; species Typopeltis vanoorti. Next base: position 142,686,425 of record NC_143549.1, read on the forward strand.
TCCTCTAGACTAAGGCATAATAATTTTCCGTTGAGACACAGAAAACCGGCAAAGCAACCTTACAGATACCTTAAAGGACAGTAACAAAGGTATTATGATTGGTGGTATGATTATGAATAAACCTACCCAAGTCTTGTCGTCTACATCAAGATACTTGAATCTATTGAATCTAAAGAGGAATCGCCAGGTTCGATTTTAACCTGATAAAGTTAAATAAAGAAGCTAAATTCTCCCCCAATTCAACCGGGTTTACCGATGAATCTATAATCAATATTGCAGATTCAATAGAAAATCAACAACACCAGTTGAGAAGGCTAAAGCCATTTAAAATATACGATGTTATCCGCAAAACATTCTAAGATATATTTAAGAAATCATACCAAATGATATACAACAAAAGAAAAATAAGACATTTGGCCTGGATTAGCAATGAAATTCTTCTCTTAATCCAGCAAAAAAAAATGCACTTTGAAGAAAGAAAAAAAGTCAAAACCTCTCCCCAAAATACACGTCTTATTCAATTAATACCATTTATTATTACTTCAATTAATAAAAATGGCCAAAAAGATGATGTCTACGTCTCATCTCCAATATCCCTGCACTAATAAAAAATAATGGAAAAAATAATTAATAGCAGGCTTTAAGAGTACAAAAGAATCAAATAATAAGTCCAAAATAGACGGCAGAAAGGAAAATTACAAACTCATTTATGCGAGAGATTTGCCGACAAAATAGATAACTCTCTTACGAAGAACGATCATCTAATGCTCGTCAGGAATTCACATCATTTTAATTGGAAAACTAATAGGAATATCAATCTACGGGAAATTAATTAAATCTTTCAATAACTACCCTCAGGAAGAAATCCATGCACAGGAGGAAGAAGGGAATTTAGTGATCCAATAGAACATGCGGGTGCTTGCCTCAAGAAGCCATTTTGCCTTCTACGCAGTTTAATATACTGTATATATGAATGATATCGCTACTCTGTCCAAAAATGTCCACACACATACTTCAGTATGCAAATGAGACGGCAATGATTGTCGTCCATACACCAACCTTCAGAAAGTATTAAAACAAAGTACAAGACGATGTGAATCAACTTCCAAGATGGTTCCGCAAGAGTTTGGTGTATTTAAAGTTCCAGACTTCAATCACTATCTTTAGAAAAGGCAATAATTGTCCTGAGAAGAAATTAAGACTGTCGCAGGGAAACTGTTGCAAACACGGACATAATTGCACCCAATAAGGATCAATACAAATACTCTGATTCAGGATAATCTGAGCGATATTTGTGCAAATGGTAGCTTAGAAACGTACCAACTCTTCACAATCAACAGATAGCTATTCGCTAACACGGATTCTAAGTATTCTTTACGACATTATTGCATAGTAGTACTACAGAGCTGCTACAAAGAAGAATAGAAAGCAAGACAAATCAGTTTAAACCGTTCGTTAACACACCAGGCAATAATACACTTCCAGCAGCTTTAACAACACCTATGACTAAGCATCACTGTATACTTTCTCTGTTCAATGCATTTATAGTAAACTAGCACATCACTTACAGAAACCTTAAAAATACACGGTAGCCTGTTCGTACAGAAATTAAACAGATGAAATGCCCTGGAAATTTCCATCATGCGATATGATTAAGTCATAATAAATTTTCAACTCATAACTACGGTATCTTCCAAAAAAACTCAAGTAGCTTTGAGGACACCATTCATAATGGTGATCCTAATTATAATAATAGAATGTGAGAAGCTGTCTTGCTCAGATGAGAGATTTCGGGGTTGATTTTGTTAGTTTACTTCATCATCACCATCATCTCATCAAATTCCTGCCATGTATCCTCAAGAGGTGTACAGGATATGACAGTACTACATGAAAAATTTACATCATTATTGCTACAATTTTCCTCCAAATCAGTCTGTTACCTTTCAAGACTCTAAGATCTGAGATTTCTTTCGTCTAAGGCACTTTGTACCCTATCAAACCACCTATATCTTGGTCTTCCTCTGGGTCGTTTTCCTGCCAACCTGGCAGAGAACACTTGTTTTGCCAATCTTTCCTCGCCCATTCTGTTTAAGTGACCACACTACCACCACCTGAGATTAGCTCTGCTAACGCATTCCTGGATGCCGACAATGTCAAGTTCTTTCCTAATATCCTCGTTTTTAATATGATATTGCCATTGATGCCATCTGTTCACGCCTCTAATCTTTCTCAGGACTCTCATATCTGCGGTCTCTAGTCTTTGGTCAAGTGTTTTACTTCTGACCCAGCTCTCAGATCCATAAGTTAAAACTGATTTGAACACTGTCTTGTATACAGCTAATTTAGTGTTCTTCCGACTAATTTCTCTCTTATTCCATATGAATTTATTCAATTGACTTCCTACCATACCAGCTTTGCTGATTCTATTGTCTATTTCCATATTTAATTTACCATCTTCACTAAAAATCGTGCCTAAGTAGCTGAAATGTTTTCTTGTTCTATAGATTCTCCATTCTCAATGCAGTTGGTATTTTCAACGCTTCTGACTATTTTCATTGTCTTTGTCTTTTTTATTGCTGACCTTCATACCATATCTATTACAACAGTTATTCAATTTAGTCAGGGAATTTAGTCAGTTGCAGACTCGTAGTGGATTTATTCATAAGTATAACATAATGAATAAGGATCACATAATGAATAACAGAGGGGATAATGTACATCCTTGTCTCACACCAGATTTAACATTAAGCCATCTTCCTCTACTTCCTTCAATTCTAACTGCTGATTTACAACTCAAATAAAGACTAAGTATTGCTTGATATAATGCCCCATTGACACCATACAACTATAGCATTTTGAATAGCTTCTCTCTTCGCACCTTGTCATATGCTTTTTCCAGATCTACAAAACTTAAATACAGATCTTTGTTATATTCCCATGCTTTCTCGACTATTTGTCGTAAAGTGAAGATCTGATCCTAACAGCCTCTATTTGGCCTGAATCCAGCTTGTTCTTCACCAAGCTTTTCTTCCACAATTCTTCTCAACCGTTTCTCAAGTATACTTGCATAGATCTTGCCAGGAACACTCAGTAGGGAAATACCTCTGTAATTCTCACATTCAGTTTTATTTCCCTTTTTATATATGGGTACTATGAGAGCTCTACTCCAATCATCGGGAATTCGTCCCTCTGTCCAGGCTTTCTGAACCATGCAGTGCAGCCACTGTAAGACTTTTATACCACCATACTTCAGCATTTCTGGTCGAATATCATTTTCTCCTACCGTCTTTCCACATTTCAAGCCTTTGATGGCTTTTTCTACTTCAAGTATGGATATGTATTCCTGACTGTATGCCTATTGAGTGTTTTTTACCACTGTGCTATCACTGCTTGTTTCATTTAGCAATTTCTCTAAATAATTACTGCATACTTCAAGGATATCATTTTCTCCTGTTTTTATGTCACCTTTATTATCTCTAACTCCTTTTACAATACTCTTTCCTCCATTTCTAAGCTTCTTCAATAAGAATCTTAGTTTACTTTTTTCAAAAGTTAGTTTACTTTTGCAATGCTATTAACAAGGGGCTGCTCGTGCATAGGCACTGCGGAACTGCAGCATCACCAATTTTTCTCGATGTATAAATATATTTATTAATTTATTTATATTTGCTTGTAATAATTAATTTTATCATCAACGATCCTATACAATTCTCTTATTTTGTATAAAAAATAATAAAAATCCATCTTGTAGCACTTAGGAGGGCGAAGGACGCTAGCAGCACTGTGTTTACCACAGTGTCATATTGCTACGCGCGCAAGCATATGCACGTCATAGTGAGATGCGAGCTATTAGCATAATGCGGCACTGTCCGTCGCGCAGTTCCACTGTTGTTTATATGCAATTTGCGCAAGTAGTAGAATGTTCGTTGTGCTTATCGTGTTTACTCCGTCTCTTTAAATATTTGGACATTACAATTAAAGGATTTCATTGTAATGTCCAAAAATTGTAAATCCATTCCTTTAATTACAATTAAAGGAACAATGTTTTTTCATGAAACATTACAAGAAGAATATATTTCATTTTTAAGTAATTTTGAATTATACCAAACTGTATAATTTTATTGATAATAAACTATATTTTTCATATTTATTTTTTTATTTAATTTTTAACATAATTTTGATATTTTATCCAAACTCGTATACACTGTACTTACAGTGTGCATGTACATAGCACCTCCACGATTTCAAGCCACGAGCGGCCACTGTTATTAACAGTGATTTTATTAAAGGTATTGGCGATATGTGGATTTGAATCTTCAGAAGGAAATGTTTTTAATTCTTGGACGGTTTCTTTTCTTCTGTTATTAATTATTCCCTGTCTTGTTTTCTTAATATCATCCACATTTGAATGATATTGAGATTTGATTTCACATCCCTGATTTGAAATATCAAATCTTCGCATCTTCCCCGATGTAGGAAGATTGCTATTGACCATTCTTTCCATTATTTTTTCTAATGTTGGAAAATTGGGTATGATGACGATGATCTATCATGATAACAGCAGTTAAAATGAAAATTCTGCCAGCCTCGTTGTCTGAACGTCACCGCTCTTGAACCAGCAGGACGTTGGCTGTAATCATACTGTGGGCATGGATGCTGTGAGTGTCTACAGGCGGGAGATGAATTGCAGTGCATGGTGCGACGCCGACGCCTCGCTTATTGGAGATCAGCTATTAGAGTATCTAACAATACGAAAGATTCATCTCACGATTGTAGGACTCTAAATGAAACCTCCATGATTCAGTGTGTAAACGCAAACCATCCGTATTTAGTACGAGCTTATACCGCCAGATGGCAGCACGTCTCACGGAATCTTAGAACATATTTTTAAAGCATTGATGGATGATTTACACGCTAAGTACATGCTAAGCTTAACAATTGCATTGTCTAATTAATTTTTGACATGGCCCGAGAAATCTTTTGTCTAAAGCAAGAATATTACGAAATTATATATACAGCATGAAAATTATTTCCAACTAAATTTTTAAGTAAATTTCGGACAACAATACGTTCGGTAAAATGAAGATTCAACTTGGAAAATATGATCACCACTTAGTACGTGATTATACCGCCAGATGACAGCACAACTCACGGAATTGTGTAATATATTTTAAAAGTATTGAGGGATGAAGGCTTTGTTGGCATTGAATACGATCATCAGATGTCGATTAATTTACCCCAGTTTGCGAACTATTCGAAAAATAATTAACGAAAATTCCCTTTTTTTGCACATGTAAAGTATACACGTATTCTATACATGACTTCGATTACTCTGCTGAATTCAGCAATTATCTTCTTTTCATATTTGAAGTAAAATGTGAATATCGAAATACTAGAACGATCATTATAGTAGTAGGAATGAGCTTGTAAATAAGCATCTGTCCATTTAAATGTATGTTTAAATCTCTGTATTTCTCTCTCTATCTCTTTTAATTTTCGCACTGAAAATGTTATATTTTAACAATAAATCTGTATTTATAGATCCTACTTTCAAAACAAAATCGGATTTTAATTTCCATATATTGCAAGAGATGGCGCCACATCTCTTTCTTCAATTAGAACTGTGCCGTTCAATGCAACATTTATCATTTTGTTTGTTTGTGTGATGTTGAGGAAAGTTATGAACATAGAAATTTATACAGTGTTTCAAGAGAACTCATCTTGAGAAACCACATTATTATTTGACTAATATTTTTTTTACCTCTTTAGAGTAAACTGACCTGAATCCGAAGGGGTTTTAAAAATTAATGCAGTGGGTATGCAAATACAATATTTTTAGGATAAGCGTAGTATGACCAATTTGAATTTAATAAAATAAAATTTGTATTTTCTGTGTGTATGTGTTTATGTGAGAGGAGAAAAAAACTTGGCAGAATGTTAAAGAAGAAGCAACAGCCTTCTCGACAACTTCAATTACCTGATAAAAACTAAATCTGATCTGATAATTCTAAAAACTAAGGAAGCTAACCCTGCATCTATGATCAAAAACTGAAACTAACTTCAACGCATAGGAAGACAGTAGTTTGTAACAATATTTTTTTCAAGAACTCCATTTAAACTTTTTTTTTTTTTTTAAAGGAAGCCTCATCAACGAAAGTGGTTCACACTTTGTGAAATGACAATCGTCAGATTACCGATCTCCATTCTTAAGTAGCCTTAATGCCATTCGGGTGTTTACTCTTATCAGTTGCGAACAGTAAACGCCTTAAATGGTCCCCCAGGTGACAGCCTGCTTGATAATTAGCATGCTCTGATTGACTGATGATGCCACGCGAGCGACAACAACCCATTGCTGGTAGCAAGATATCCACTAAACTTCGGAGACATCGGGATAAGATAACGTGCGCTAAACAATTCACGTGGAAACGAACAACACTTAGTCAAGGTAAAGTGTGTGAGGAGAAGAAAAAAATTAAAAAAAAAAAAAAAAAACAGAGCGTCATTGAAAACTTCGATAAGTTCATTTACAGAAGAAAAGAGGTGCGTCTATAATGCGCGTGCATGTTAGGAAGACCAAGAAGAAGAAGCATTTCGCATCTTAACTCCTCCTTCTTCTTCTTCCTCCAGAATCGTATCTCTTTCTCTCTTGTGATAAGATGATGTTGGCTGCACTGATTACAAAAGAATGATCCTCCATCGTAAAAGATGCAGCTCTTGGAAAGTTTGACGGAGTGATGAGGTTATTAAGAAACTGTAAAGAAATCCCATCTTCTTTCTTTTGGGAAGCTAATCACATTTTTAAGGCGCTATTCTGTCTGATAAGTATCCTCCACAAAGTGGATTCAAAGGATGAATGGTCTTCGCTTTGATTTTGTATTGAACATCGACAAGCTCCCGATTTTCTTTCTAGCTTTTCTTTCTTTTTTTTTTTGACCAGTAGTGAAAAGAAAAAAAAAACATAAAACGAATCTAATCTCGACGCTTCCAAGATAAAAAAAAAAAAATGGAGTCGACTGTCCGCTGTAGGCGACAGATTTCTTGCGAAGACGGTATTAACGCCACACCATTCTTCCCAGGTGCTGTCGCCGGTAACAAAATGCTGTTATCCTACCACTTTCTATCATTCCGTACGGCTTTGACTTTAACTAGTTGCAGTGAAGATTTCATCCATGAATAAATCCTCGATTTAGGAGAAAAATGGACTGTTCTTATTTCTGTGTGTGTGTGTGTGTGTGTGTGTGTGTGTGTGTGTGTGTGTGTGTGTGTGTGTGTGTGTGTGTGTGTGTGTGTGTGTGTGTGTGTGTGTGTGTGTGTGTGTGTGTGTGCTGCACGCGCAGACAAAGTGACACCACTGGTCTTTTATTTATTTATTTATTTTTTTTTTTTGTCCAGACAGCTAGAGAAATAGTGCGCTAGTGAAACAGATCAAACTCCAGCCTCGCTCTTTCAATTACTTTGTCCATTAGTAAGAAGGGTGTTCCATCTTGACGCTGGCTATCGTCTCTTCACACGGTAATTCTTGAAATGGGAGGAGGATGCGTAGAAAAAAAAAATAAGACAATGAAAGCCAAGACATTAATACAACCCAAGTGGGTTAAGACTTCGCCGCTAGACAAGGAAAGAGAGAGGCCCCAAGAAAATTAAAATAATCACTTACCGTTTAGTTGTTGCCTTGAGGGGAAAACTTCCCAGTCTTTCTTTGGGGGAATAAGGAGGGTGGATGAACTTTCTTCATTCTTTCGACAGCTTTCTATCTTTTAGGATTTTTTTTTATTGACTTTTCCTAATGATCGTGATGGTTTCTTTCACAGTTTCTGCGAAATGGCATTTTAAGTAATTACTTCACTCCATGACTCTTCTGTAAATGGGGTGGGATGGAATGGGGGAGTAACATAATCTTGTGAGTGGTGCCAAAAGAAAAAAAAAATGAAACATTGATTTATAGATAGATCATATGATGAAGGAGCCTGCTGTAGAGACTGAAATTGGACATTTTCACGCCAATTCAGACTTCCAAAAGGGTGGTGATCTCGTACATGGTGATGAACGTTGTCTACTCAAAGACATTCATTAATATCTACAGTAGAATTGAATCCATACCTTACAAGGCAAACGCAGAGCGTTTTCTTTGCTTACACATACTTCCCAAAAACGTTCATTTTGGTTGAAATACTTGTATTTTCAGTATATTAGCATTAAATTATTTTAACTTTAAGTTAATAAGCATTTGGGTTATTTATTTCGATTTTTTCAATGTTTTATTTTTAATGTCCATTAACTCACGAATAAAAACAGAAAACAACAGTGATAAAGTTTTCTTGTGGCTCCATCTATCGTCTTACAGCATGCTTAAATATATTTTTACTGGACATATTTCTAAGTTCCGAGTTTATTTCTTTTTTTTTTTTTTTTTTTTGCATGCATTTTAGAATATAGCAGTGGCAATATTTCGTTATCAAATATTCTGAATTAAAAATTAAAAATTAAATTAAAATATTAAACAAATTTGTATTTTAATTAATTTAAAAATAATTCTACGTGACTTCATATTTTGTAACAGTAGCAATATTTCAGGATAAATATTCTAAATTAAAATGTACAATTAAAACGAATCAGTAAATGTAATTAACTTAAATTAAAATAAATCAATTAAGAAATAAATAGGATTAAATTTTAATTATTTTAACTTAAATTTATAGCTTATTAAAATAAAAAATAAACGAATAAATCAAAATTAATATTAAACTGTTTTAATCAAAATGCTAATTATTCGAACAGTATTGGAATACTGAATTAATTTAATGTAACTAAAATTAATTATTTTTAAGGAAAAAATATCACTTTTTACAAATGAAATGCAATTAATATAGCATTTCATTAAACACTTTATAGTTTAAGGCATAACGAAAAATAACTACTTTTCTTGCAAATCTAGGGATGAGCAGGTCCCCGTGTGGTGACCGGGATAAGATTACTGTAATGCATGTCGTAAGAGGCAACTAAAATGGTACGTAGAGTTTCGCTCTCTTAGGTTTCTTCCGGAATTTTGTTCCCGTTGAGGGGGGGGGGGGGGCTTAGATTTCGGGAATTTGCCCTGAGAGAGCAACTTGAGTCTGCGGGAAGGGTGTTTTCCGGTGTGGGGGCCTTGTTCGTGAGCGCCTTTTCCTGGAATATGAGCGGCTCTGCTCGGTGGTAGGGTGAGCCTGTCACTGAGTTGGACGATCTTTCGGCCGCTGTGGAGTGGTCTAGAGATCGTTCTAATTTTTAAACAGGGTTTTTACTTAAAAATCGTCCATGCATGTCGTACGAGGCGAATAAAATGGGTACCCAGGGAGGGTAATGGATGGCAATGCTGTAGCCAATGAAGTTCTAACTGAGGTTCGGCTATTGCTGTTACCCTCCTGCCATGATCAGAGCCCATAACATCTATCCTTACATTGTTCTCCACAGGTAACAGGGGATATGAAAAGCATTCTTGCTTCGCCCATCTGGTCAAAAAAAAAAAAAAAAAAGGGATGAGCAGCAGGTGAAGATAAACGACACTATATCTACCAAACCCGCATTCTGGCTAGTGTTCCGTAGATCATTACTGGCAATTTTGTTCTCGATATTTATGGCAGATATTCCACACAATCCAATATCATCTATCTCGGCCCTCTACGCTGATGATACTAACCAGATCTCTTCGCCCACACCTAGTCACCAAAAAACTCCAAGAAAACCTACAAATTTTAGAAAAATGTTCTCCATTTGGAGATTACAAGTAAACCCCTTGAAGAGCATAAGCGTGCTCTTCTGCAGAAGAACAGTATCTCCTACAGGGGACATCTTCCTGTTTAACACCAAAATTCCTTGGAAAACAGAAGTCAGATACCTTGGTGTACTGCTGGACAAAAGACTAACCTTCAACCACCACATCAAGGACTCGTGCGCAAAGGAATCGCCCAGCTCTACCCCCCCCCATAATAAACAGAAATAGTAAATTACACACCAGAATCAAACTGCTCCTCTACAAACTGGTGATTCGCCCTATAATCACATATGCTTCGCAAGCATGGAGCCCTACCGCCGATACTAATATTCTCAAACTGCAGCCAGTGCAAAACAAGTGCCTTCGTATGATTCTGAACGCCCCATGGTTTGTTTGTCAGAGTTGTTCGACTTCATCGGGACACAGACATCCCCTATATATATACAGTATATATATATATATATATGAGCAGGATGACCACCACTACTACTTTCGTAATTGATCTAGTACCTTTTATAAATTTTTAGTGTTCTAGTACGTTCACCAACAGATCTAGTACTCGAATAATAATAATAATGATAATAATAATAATAATAATAATAATAATAACGACGACAACAACAACAACATGAGAGTTAGACATATGAGTTTAATATTGTTCTCTTCTCCCATGTGACACAAGATTATGATTTCTCCTTTTTCCTACCCCTCTCACTGTTCGCTAGTCTTCCCGATCCCGTACTCACGCAATCCGACTGACGTTAGCCAATGAAAATATATTTTTCGCTGTTTAAGCACTTCTCGCGCGTTATTAGAAGTCCAGTGTTTTTATTAATTTTATTAACAAAAACTTTGTTTAATTTTTCATCGAAAATATTATTATTTAGATTTTCCTTTTAAACATGGACAAGTGGCAAGAAAAACTTTCTAAATTTAAATTTGATTCTAAATCTCAGGGTAAAATGTGTAGTGCATCAGCCAGTAAAGTACATAAACGAGCCATTGAAAGTGAAGATCTCAATGCCAGCCCTTCCCATTCACAAGAAACCACTTCTGACACAGGTAATTCAGATAAAAGAGAAAGTGATGCTAGTTATGATTCAGATTCAGGTTTACAAGGTTCATCTAAAAAGATGAAAAAACCATATAAGTAAAAATTCAAAGAAGAATGGTTGGAGGATCCTATTCTTAAATCATGGATCAGTTCGAGTTCAGGTAAAAGCGAAGGACACACTGCTTTTTGTAAATTTTGTGATATAAGCATTAATGGTAGCAAATGTCTATTGATTCGTCATGCAAACACTCCAAAACACTAGCAAAATATAGAATCTAAATTTTGCTAGTACTATGTATAATGTCGTTGCTTAAATCCAGTTCCAAATATCAGTGGAAAAACAAATTAAAGAGGAAGAATTAAGATTATGTGCACATGATGCAGACAGGTCCCTTCCGTACCGGGGTGCAAAGGATGCAATGAATCCGGACGGCACAATTTAGGGGTGGTATAATCGAACACGTTCATAAAAAAAATAGGAAATAATTAATCCACTGATCTGTTTGTGCATATTTGTCACCTTCGAATGTGAGAGATTTCAGTGAGGGGCTGAGTCGCTGGGTGGTTAAATAAATGGTACGAGCTTCAACACAACTTACTTTAATCACTGCACACTGAACAAACATTCTAGGAGTTTCTTGAGTTTTCTTCTTGGTGGACCTGTGTTTCACTCAGGATTTCTCCATGAGTGCAGGCCACAAAGATGCCTCCAACGATCTCGATCTTGAGCCTCTCTCTCTCTCTTTCATATTATCCCCATAGATTTCACTGGTGGATCTTCTCTATTCTTGTAGGTACATTCCTCTTAATGTATATTAAATGCAGTATAATAAAATACATTCCTCTTAATGTATATTCATTCATAATATACATTCCTCTTAATGTATATTAAATGCAGTATAATAAAATGATTCGTAACGTGTTATTGTACTGCGGGATTCTTTAATTTTTAATGGAAGGGGGCACACAAAAATTTTGCACTCAGGCGGCGCAAACCCACGGAACGACCCTGGATGCTGAACACAATCTGCTTTTGTGGCTTATGGATACTCTTCCAACTCTATTGAAAACAATTGCTCCTGATAGTAAAATTGCTAAGAAAATACAGTGTTGACGCACTAAATGTAACTATCTTATAAAAAATGCGTTGGCTGTAGATTCAAGCAGTGAAATCTCAAAAAAAACCTCCTTTGATGAATGGACTCCTTTTGACAAAAGAAAAATTGAAACTTTCATCAGCTACAGATTTTACTATTTCTGAAGAGTTAATTAATTTAGGAAAATCTGCTAAAAGTAATAAATAAATACTTCCAGTGTTTTTCTTGTGAACCGGCACCCCTGTATATGTATATATGTAAATAGCATATTAAGTAACTGAAAATTTAATGTTACATCAATTTAAACACTAAAATGAGACTAAAAATTATATGGTAATTAATACACATGTTAAGTGCTAGAGTTAGAATTGAGACTTCTGTTTTGATGATTGACAACTGCAGCTCTTGGACTCATAGACGACTACAGTGAAGTGAGTTTGACTTATTTCTTTTCATATTTGTCATACATGTGTTAATTTAGCGGTTTTACATTGAGTTTATCTATGATAATAAGGTAATAATATCGTCAAATGCCCTAAATAGAAACGAAAGCAAATAAAAATTTAGTACTTTTTTTCAGATCTAGTACCTTTTCCTGCATAAGTTGGTACTAAATATTTTTTCTGGGTGGTCACCCCGTGTTGTTGCCGGAATAAGAACAGTGCCACTGTAGCCCATGAATGTCATAAGAGGCGACTAAAATGGGATGCAGAGTTTCGCTCTTCTAGAGTTTTTGCCCTGGGGGAGCAATTTGAGTCTCCGGGGAGGGTGTTTTCCGGCGTAGCCCGTGTGGGGCCTTGTAGGTGGACGCTTTTCCCTGGAATATGAGAGGGTGTGCTCTGTGGAAGGGTGAGCCTGTTATTGAATGGAACCAAAGCTGAGTTGGACGATCTCTCGGTCACTCGTGGGAAGTGGTCGAGGGGGGGGGTGATCGCTTAATTTTTAGAAAGGACTTTACTTACATACCAGCCCCACTGTAGCCCATGCATGTCGTACGAGGCGAATAAAATGTACCCAGGGAGGGTAACGGATGGCAATGCTGCAGCCAATGAAGTTCTAACTGAGGCTCGGCTATTGTTGTTACCCTCCTGCTATGATCAGAGCTTATAGCTCTATATCACCTCATCCATACATTTTTTTCTATAGATAACGGAGAATATGAAAGCATTCTTGCTTCACCCATCTAGCCCAATTTTTTTCTTCTTTTTTTAGGGATGAGGGATGGAATAATGGAGCCACACCTCCAATACTAATATTCTTAAATTGCAACGAGTGCAAAACAAATATTTACGAATGATTCTAAATGCTCAATGGTTCGTCAGGCATGTTCAGATGATCGGGACACAAATATTCCGTATACCACTGTTTCTTACTTTCTCTAGCAGCAAAGTTCTTCTTGAAAACGACTACACCCCCCTAATGAACTGATACAACAAGCTGCAAACTACAATGAAAAAGACCTCTGCAAACATAAAAGATCTAAAGCCATCTGAATATCAAGTGAAGATAACTAACCTCCATGCCCTCACAGAGCGAGCTATCAGCTCATAAAATTTTCCCCCTCATTGTATTTAGTTATCAGACAACGGGGAGTATAAAAAGCATTTTGCTTCACCCTTTGAAACAGTAGCGCTCTGCGTAGTCAAAGAAATTTCATTGGAGCTACAGTTGATAACAGTGGGACAATAATGGCTGATCGTGTCATCATAATTCTATCAAATGCTGTTAATCTATTTTTTTCTTTTTGTCCATTTTTAGTCATATTTTGAATGGTCATTGTGGTCTTTTGGTGAAGATGTTTCGTAGAGCTCTTCCTTACCAAAAAAAAGTAAAAAAAAACTAATAGTTAAACCCGATGGAATATTAGACTACATCATTGGGCAATGTCGTTTCTCTTACTACTACTGGCAATTATACAAAGACCACAGGAAAGAATAGAATGATGATGGCGGCTTGGGAAAAAATCTGGTTTGATGAAGATTGCTTTTTTTAGTCATCGTTGAAAGTAGTTGCAAATTAAGCAGTTTTTGTTGACGATCTTAGGAAGGTTGCTTGCAAACAATCATAAAAAAACAGAGAAGCTGTTTTTTCGATCTAAGACCTGTTCTGTCTATTAAGTAATAATTGTTTTAATATAAAGCTCACGACTCAGAGTTTACTGTTTCTTTGCTGCTGTTTTATTCACGTCGCCATCTCTCTCTCTCTCTCTCTCTCTCTCTCTCTCTCTCTCTCTCTTGTGAGAGCAGTTGTTTTTCCTGTGCCACGTTTTGTTATTTCAGCTGTCCGCTCTTCTCCGTATGGCTGTTTGCACTTCATCATTTAGTGCGGGAATAAAAGACAAGCGAACATCGCTCATCTTGTCGTGGAGTTCTGTAGTGAACGTCAGCCAATTGTTTCCCGCGTGTATGTTTTCCCTCCCTCGTGGCTGATGGCCTTTAGTCATTAGATGATCTTACAGGAACAATTACCTTTATACGTCCGTGTTATAGCTTTGCCGGTCGCAAGCGAATTGTTGTTTATTCGGCTTTCTTAATGGACATTTTTGTACGAGTGAGCTAGTTAAGACACTGTTCACAAGTAACGAGCGATGATTAACTCTTTTTTTTTTTTTCTTTTTTCGTTCTTTGTGGAAGTTAAAGGGGAAGAGAGGCGGGTGGAGATGAACGGAGTCAGTTAGTCTGCTTAGAATATACCAAACGACAATGGCGCCCTTTATCAAACAATCTCAATGAAAGGACATTCAACATGGATGGACATTATGTACGCAGTGTCACATCAAGAAAAACTTAATATAGACACAACGAAATGAACTTATTCGATCGTATCAACATACCCTTTTGACATGAATGACCTTGGCTCGAATCTAATTATTGGCAGTACGAAAGGAACTTTGCAACCCAAGATGAGTTCGACTGCATACGAAAGTGTGGGAATCCCATCCACGTATTAACACTAAAGTCACCCCATCCTTCATTAACCAATAACAAGAAGTGATATTCTGTTGTATGTCAGAACAGCTAACTCGCCACCTAGTGGTACTATCAGACAATCAATATAAGTTCATGAGTGACTTCGGAATATGTTCGGATTAGTTCGAAATGTGTTCGGAAATATTTTCAGAACAATATTTTAATGCGAAATAAAGAGAGATTTTTTTTTTATCATTTCGAAAACAAAATATTATTTTCAAATTAAATTATAAACTCAAATTATCTTAGAATATGTCTCTATTTATCACTCATTTGCGATGAGAAAGACAGAAAAGGATGGGAGAGGAAGAAAAAACAATGAATTGATTCAGATACAGAAACCTGTGCAATCTTGTTCCATCCTGAACTCGTTCATGTTCGTGTTTTGTCCGGGGCTAAAGGTCATCCGAATCAAACTAATACCGGAAGTTCCCTTTGTGTGTTTCCAGTGCGTTTCTTCCATCCTTATTTTTTCTTTTTTTTTTTTTTTGCCGCTGCAATTCTGTTGTTGTTTCTTTACGACATCCAAATGATGGGACTCCGTGACATTGGACTTTCCTAATTGATCTGCTGTCATTATTTCTGATGCGAGCACGTGCTTCCTGCCATTCCTAACGAGACGTGGTCCTAATGGAAGGAGGGTGTAATTACTGCCGATGACAACCACGACGGGTGTGTGCGTGTGTGTGTGTGCGCGTGTGTGTGTGTGTGTGTGTGTGCGGAGGCAGGGAAATGTACGCTTGCACTCCTCCTGAACCAAGAGGGGGGGGCGGAGGGTTGTCAATGGTCAATGCGTCCTAACAATTGATAACGTTCTTGTTACCGGGAATTGTTTCCAAGTTGTTTTGTGCCCCCCCCCGCTTCTCATACAGCAGAGTTATGTTAACATGGATGCGAGAGTGGAACATGGAAAATTAAAGGTATCCAACACAAGATTCTAGTTTTTTATTATTATAATTATATGAAACGAACCTGAACGTTTCTTAATCGATTATAAATTATTATTACTATGTGTGTATTAATATAAATATTAATAAATAAAATATTAAAAATCTGTGACGAAATTAAATCATCTATAATAGGTTTTACGATAATGAGTTCATAGACAAAAAACAACTAACTGACCGTTGCTCTGACAACTGTTGGAAAAACAGTTGTCATAGCAACGAATCAAAATTTAATGCAATAAGCAGAACATGAATATACAGCGTGGTAACAGCGAAGTCGCTTTTTTTTTTGGTTGAATTCTTAGCACTACATTATTCTCTCTTCCTTTCTGTTTTTCATATACATATAACCGTTCTATTTTCCATAGATTTTCCATTCATCTCCATTTCCTTCTGTTCGCCTCAATTGTGTTTCGCGCAGGTATATTTCGTATTCACCGTTTTCATCTGTCATCTGTTCATCTACACCTGTTGGCAGCTGCTACAGAAATCTATCTACTGTTCTTTCTTTCTTTTTTTTTATTTATACGTCTAGTTCTTTTTTTTTTACGATCTACAGCAGTACATTTGCTCACCTATCTTTCTATAGAATTTTTCTTACTCCCTTTGAATTTCTTATGATCTTTTTTTCGGTTTACGAAGTGTAAATGCGTCTAGTAGAAATTTATGCTTCGAAAGAATGTACATCGACATGTTTAAAAAAAAAATGTTTCTTTGCCGAATCAAAAGCCATTACAGACGCCATTTTTTGTTATTTTGTTCTGGTATTGTGTTGTGCCAAAGCTTAAAATACTGAAGATTCTTTTGTAGTTTTTTTTATGGATACTTCTTGTTTTGTTGTATTGTTTTTATCTTTAACAATTTTATTACAAATGTAATAATTTTTTGCTTCTTAAAAAAATTTTTTTTTAGGAGCAGCGAATATTGTTTCAACAATCAAATTGTGTGCGGCTGTTACAGAAAATGTCTAGTTAAACATCCCGAACAAGTCTGTATTAACAATGCGAAGTGATGCTTCCAACTTAATCGACTTTTTTTTTATTTAAAACAAACAAATGAAAACCAAAGATAAATATATTTCTTTGTAAGGTTTTTATTTCAAATTAAGAATAGCACATTTACTTTAAAAGAAGTAGCTAAAATTTTTTTTTCCAACTTCCTTGTGCATTGTTGTTATTAATTATAGTTACGTGTCTTAGTTTCTTTAATTAGAATTAATTTTCCCACAGTGTCCCTTTATGCCAAAGTACAAAAAAAAAATCGAGGAGAGTTTTTAAAGAAAAATAAAATCTCTCATAATTTCCACTTCGTATAGCAACTCATAAGATCTGTATTTTTCCTCATAAGATCTAAATTTTAAAATTCAAATTTTTCTGTGCGTATCAAAGAAAAAAAGCAGTCAGCGCTGGTAAAAAATTAAAGCGAATCCAAATCCGAATTTTTTTTGGGGGGGGGGTGGAAAGGGAGTATTTTTATAATTAATTATTTTCATAAACTCAGAATAATAATGATAATTAAACTTGTCTCAACAATACGAAAATAACACGTCCTTACCAGAGTAATCACCGCGCTGCTTACTGGAGGACTGAAGTGGCTTAAAAAATTCGGTGTTTTCTTAGAGCAGGAGTTCCGAATTATGTAAAAAAGAAATAAAAACTATAAAGATATTTAAAATTTAAAAAAATAGAAATCTTCAATCCACCGATGGTTATTAATTCGTTTATCACCTTCATACGAAGTCTTTGCCAATGAAGCCCACGGGAATCCTTGGGGATTTAATATACATTCCCTCAAAGTCTGTTTTCACATAGATGTAGTGAGACGTCAACATCATGGTTCATCTGTGAGCAAAAATATCTTCCACAGCTGCTGATAAAGATCATAGGATTAGTATGGTCGTTGGAGTTGGGGGATGAGAGGGGGTGAGTAAAGAGAAGAACAGCGTCAATTTCTCTACTTACTCTTACTTTGGGAAATCGTTTCTGGCAACTGAACTCTGAATGTTCGATGTTCTGTTAAATGGAACGACTTCTTACGTGTCACTCTATTTTGCCAATGATCTATGGCTCCGACGTGTGCTGTTGGGAAACTGGGAACCCACCGAACTTCTAGAGATTAATGACGTCTATAACAACTTCCTCTGTTTTTAAGTTTTTGTTTTTATACTCATGCCCTGCCCTTACCCCTTCTCTCTCTCTCTCAGTCTCTTTTCAAAGATAAGTAATAAAAAAAGAAAAAAAATGTGCCTCTTCTGTTTCCCTTTATTTGGCATATGCGCGTACAACTCTAGGATTAATTAGTCGAGCAAAATCCATGTCGTCAAGTTACCATTCGGCTGTCGGAGAGAAAGATGAGCTGACTCCTACACCTGGTGCCTGAGTAATGTCATCTGCACAGGTTATTAATGGCAACGCTGTTATTGCTGCACTTTCGACACACCGTCAGCTTCCTGTCGTGGGAAGCGAGGAAAACAATAGTCGTCCTGTCAATAGTCAGGTGATATACTTTACCTCGCGCCGTGAAAGTCTCTCGGCTGTTGAGGTCATAACTGCTCGTTCCTTGTACACTGGCTAACAGTTTTTCCCAGTGCATGCGAAGTTTTTCAATTGTGCTAGATTCGTGATTGTGTGTGTGTGTGTGTGTGTGTGTGTGTGTGTGTGTGTGTGTGTGTGTGTGTGTGTGTGTGTGTGTGTGAGAGAGAGAGATCCCATTTGCTCTCAGATGGCTACAACTCATAGACGAATGAAATTCGTCCATCATAATCCATCAGATATCTTAATGAATGCAACGATATATCATTAAACGTTTAATGTAACACAGATTCTTCCTTACCCTTCTCTCTCTCTCTCTCTCACACACACACACACACACACACACACACACACACACACACACACACACACACACACACACACACACACACACACACACATATGTGCGCGCGCTCACTACATTCAAAGGATATGTGTTTAGTAACATTAGATGTATTTTCTACACTTACCATAAAAGAGTACGAGTGTACTTACTCCTAAAATTTCGAAAATAAGGCCATCAAGCATTTTCTAGACAAAGGGCACTCGCCAAACGAAATGTAATTAGAGAATTTCTAAATTAAGAAGAATATTTTCTACACTTGTCTCCTAAAAGAATACCAATTCTAGAAGTAAAAAAGATATGTTGCTCAGTTGAAATTCTTTTGAATTCGATTCAGCTCTCAGTTGGCCATCTTTTCATAGTTGGCCATCTCTCCGTGATTTTCCGATAGCTAGAACTGTGCGCTTACTTAATGCAGTCGAAACTCACAGTGTTCTGGTTTGGAAAACCCAGATTTGAATTTTGTTTAGCATGCGAAGAAATCTGCAGATTTATAAGAGATTGGAGCATCTCTTATAAAAGTTAAAACGCATAAATAAATAATCCCACCCCTATATATATATATCGGGTTTTCAACTGAAGGTGAATTGTCTTGTTGAAACTAAGATATCAGAGCTCTCAATCTCGAAACTTTTTCTTAAAAAATTATATTTGACAAGAAAATATATTTTTGCGGTAACCCTTTACCCACGCATAAGAAAACAAAGTTTGTGACTGAAGTATCGTCATGACTAACTTACTTGTATATTGAGGCTGTTGTTGATTTCAGATCACTTGCCTTAGTATTCCATAACGTAGAGAATTCCTTAATTGAAAAGCAAATATTTTCGACACTTTTCATCAGCACATTTCCACTTTGACCTTTGCTGAGGTCTTCTTCTTCTTATTATTATTATTATGGGCGACTCCAGGGAGTCCTTAGACTCATCGAGGGAGGCCCTAAACATCATGTCCACACAACTATGCGATTACATTCTCACAGTATCTATCATACCTTGCCTTGAACTCACTCACTGTCATAGCACCCACAACAGACTCTGGCAGCCTATTCCACTCATTCACCACTCTAAAAGTAAAGAACCCAGCTCTAACACCCCTGCTAACCACACTCTTGCCCAGCTTCCATAGGTGTCCCCTAGTTCTCCCACCACCAGTTCTGATCTCAAAATTATCCTCTGAATTAATCCTATAGAAACCCTTTAGCAATTTGAATGTCTCAATCATATCTCCCTTTTTCCGCCTATCAACTAATTTCTGCAACCCACAAACCTTCAACCTGTCATCATAAGGTTCATTCCATAGACCTGCTATTCTTAGTCATCAAGTTATTGTACCTCTGGATCCTCTCCACCTTCTCCCCATCAAGAAGGAACCTAGGTGACCAAATCTGGGCACAGTAGTCGAGATGAGGTCTTATCAAGGCTCGGTACCGAGGTACAATAACTTGCTTGTCTCTTCTCGTCAAAGTATTTTTCAACAACCAAGTGAGTTGATGAGCTGATTTAGCCACTTTTGCAATGTGCCCCCTAAACTTCATGTCCCTATCCACCAATACTCCCAAGTCCATGGCCTCATCAATCTCCTGGAGTACAGTTCCACCAATGTGGTATATTGCTGCTAATCTTTTCACCCCAAAATGCATAACCTTACATTTTGTCACATTAAATTGACATCCATTCTTCTTAGCCCAGAACTCCAATCTATCCAAATCATCCTGCAAGATTTTGACATCTTCTGCATTCACTATTGCCCTACCCAACTTTGTATCATCAGTGAACAAATGAACTGTTCCTCTTAGATCCTTCCCCATATCGTTAATGAACAAATTAAACAGCAGTAGTCCAGTTTTATTTATTTTTTTTTTAATGGAGAAGCAATCCACGAGAGGCTTGTTAACTTATAATGGGAACTAGATCCATGAAGTGCTTTGTAATCCAGGATTTACTTCGTAACCAAGAAAATAATAAATAAATAAAATTACATATAATCACTTTATCTCTCTCTCTCTCTCTCTCTCTCTCTCTCTCTGGTAAAAGGAACTTAGCCAGATACCAAATATAGTAGAAATATGGCCGTTAGGCTTATTAATTTAGGATTGAACGGACAACTACATGCATTTTAAAAGCCTACTTATATATATATATATATATATATATATATATATATATATATATATATATATATATATATATATATATATATACCCACCACTGAATTAGAAACGTTTATGCAGAAATACGTAAGCATCACTTCGCAGCGTATATGCCAAATACTTAGTCACGTGTACCATTTCTTCTGGCAACTATTTAAAAATACTGCTGGTCTGTTATCATCAGCAGTGTTGATGATATCGGGAAAGACAAAGGATCTTTCGGAGTTCGATAACGGGCCGATTGTGAGTGCCCGTCTGGCTGGAGCCTCGATTCTGAAAAAAGTAGAGTTGACTATTTTCTCGAAAGATGATATATCCCGGGTGTTAATCAGTGGAAAAATAACCCTTGTGCTTGTCTAAGAGGCGTAACTGTGGTCCTAAGACGGTCTTTCAGGAATGAGAACTATTGTACGACTGTTCCAGTCTGTTGAACAGTTGTGAAAGCTGATGAAGGTTGTTCCCGATTCACATCCGACCGAACTATGCGCAGGGAATCGAAGAGGATCGGTCAAGACTCCAAATAATTTATTTTCACGCTTTATTATTTAATATAAAAGAACTGGGCGCATGACTATACCTCAAAAAATACGCAAGTTCTTTGAAGTTCGACTTCTGACTTAATTTACTATTTTGACGAGAATCATCATCCATTCAATCACCAGATGACGTTAATAGAAGCACAGAAAGAAATATTTAAAGATGCATTTTTCATAGGGAAAAAAACAAGCAAGCATGTAAACAAAATTATCTTCACAATTTTGTGATTTCTCAGATATGACATAAAGAAAAAAGTTGCTTTCGGCATCATTTTTTTAGTTCCTTGACTCGATACCAGATGGCAGCAGCAATAATAACGTGGTGTCCTCTTCCTTGAAACCGTCGGGAAACTAAGCAATCAGGCACCGTCAGGTGGTGACGACTGAACGCAGCCGGTTAAGACAGGTGATTTATGGGTAGTGGGCGCGATAAAAATCCAACGCTCATGGAGCGTCAGCGTGTATATATTTTTAGCCTCTTCATGTTGAAACAATAGCCTCCATTAACCTCTACAAAAGGCTGAATTAATGGCCCCCTCTACGTTTTATCAGCAGCGGAAATAAAGCAGCTTTGATTTTTGTTCTGCTGAGAATGCATGTAATCTTTTAATGGGGGTATTTGGCCCTAATGTTTACACGTGTTTCGCAGAGTTAGGCAAAGAAGTGAAGGCAGAATCGAGATGTTAAAGGCCTCTACTGGAAATCGGGTGTAATTAATTATTTACACTCTGCACACTTGGCTGATCGTGTGGGCATGCTGCGGAGATATTCGAAAGCCTCATTAGCGGAAGTGCACGATTTAATAGAAAAATACATTCCGCGTATAAGCACAAAGTTGTTTACCCGTTACTTATGAAAGATAGAAGAGTGAATTGCGTGGGGATGCAATTATAGATTGATAGTTAAGCAGAGTTTATGCAATGAGGAAAAGACTTAAAGCTAATCATCCGGAGCTGCAGCGACCTCTCTCTCTCTCTCTCTCTCTCTCTCTCTCTCTCTCTCTCTGACTTAACATAAAAAATAAGACAAGTGAGTTTTCTTAATCTATAGGAGTTCGAAATATACATCAAAGCCCTTTTATAGTTTTTATATAAACTTTTATCTGCATCAATGAGTTGAAAATATCGCTATCATTAAGAAATGGATCTGAAAAAAAAATCACGTCTAAACGCAATGAAAGAAGTTCGATAAAAACGACTCTGGTTTGTAATCGAAACCCTTTCTCAATTAAAGAAATTGAAATCCTGTGCCAAAGAAGACCGTTGTATTGTGGCACGTATTCATTTACGTTGACAAAACTTTTCATGGAAAAAAATTCAGTCAAGATTTATAGATAGCAGGTTTCTAGGAAGTCTGTTTTTTTATCTGCCGTAGATACAGGAATTAAATGGTGTTATATAACCGCACTTTATGCCCAAGCACTGCATCAATATTGATTTGTGTTATGGTCTGTATAATAATCATAAACAAATATTTTTAATTTAATTTTTTATTTATATCTCATTCACGAATAGTTATGAATCTCGAGTATATTCGTATTATGGAGCAGTTAATATATTTATTATTTTTTTTTTAATTTAATTTCTCTTTTTATATTTGAAATATTTTACATAATCACGATACCGTACGGTATATACCAAATATGGAACATTTTCGAGCCACTTCAGGCTCCAATAATCGGGGAAATGATCTCCCACTACACCTAGGCGATGAAATTCATCTTCCACCTAAAGACAAGCATCCATAACCAAGACAGGATTCTAACCTTCCCACCACCTTCCCCAAGCATATTGATTGGAGGTACGCTACATCCTTGGTCAACTAGGCTTAACTTCCTTGAATGCAAATAGGAACATAATTAGTCTTTATTTTTCAATGCTGGTGTAGCCAAATCAATTCAGATGGCAAGATGTCAACTAGTGTTGACACTCTTGCCATCTGCCCTTTCTCATTAAAATCACTGTCATCGATAGCACCATGCAACAACAGGAATGGGGCCTTTATAATATTTGATTTCGCCATTTTCTTTAATCAAGCTATACATATGCTTTTGCTTAATATTTAATCGGGTACGATAAAATATCCTAAGCCAGTGATCATTCTATTGTTTTAATACATTTTTTTAAATAATGTGTCCAGTTTTTTCATTCTTTTACATCTACTTCCAATTATGTAAATGCTGTTTTTCATCCAGCATCCAGTACGACCAAAACTTATTGACTTAATCCGCCCAACTTCACGTTACGTTTTATATTGTTTCAAATCCTAAACCAAAGAAGGGATTTCTTTGGTTTGGAACCAAAATAAGTGCTTGCTGCTTCAGCAAAATCGTATCTATGGTTGACTCAGCATTCGGCGAGTTCAGTTTTATCTTCCTCTTCAGAAACTACTTTTCTTCTTAACAACTTATTCGCTGTATGTTCCAGACCGTTCGGCAATGGAAAGTTATTCCTACATTTTAGGAACGATCTATCCATAAAAGGCTATTCAAAAATACCGTTGAAGATATGTTGCTGAAAGATATTTGGAAATCTCTAGGTTATTTACAATTATTTAAAGATATTAAAAAATAAATATAGAAGGAGTATCTTATTTTTGTCCTCGGTAAAATAAGTGTTGAATAAATATAAAAGGAGTATCTTATTTTTGTCCTCAGTAAAATAAGTGTTAAATAAATAGTGACGCTGAACTTGGAAATTGCATGGAATGGTGTTGAATATCCTGCGTGAACTCAGTTGTTTCTGTTAATTTCTGATCGTATGAAATTACGGCCAGAGCATCTAAAGAGGCAGTGGAGCCAGTGTGTTATGTCTCTAACTAACCTGTGTTGTCTGTTTCGAAGGATCAAAAACCCGACTTTCCTTCCAAACTTTTCAATTTCCGTAAGATGTGCCACCATACCTTCAAATTCATTTTTAATAAAGTTCTCTTCGTAGACGATGTTCAAAGGATATTTCCAATCAAAGGGTAACGTCGATGCCAACTATTTACTTTGTTCTGGGGGTGTCTAGGCTATGGTACTTCAAGAAACGTCAGGTAGGAAAACTGTGTTTATGGTTAAATAACAAACAAGCAGATTGTTTTATTAGTATTACATGAAATACCTTTATAGTCATACCTATTTTTTAAAATGGAGTACTATAATCTTTATAATACTTCCTATCTACATAATAAACTGAGGTGAAGTTCTCTGATACTTGATAGATGCATCATCTGGTGCTATTTTCAAGATAACGAAAACAACCAACTTTTCTTGTATTTAATGCACATGATAGGTGACTTTCATTACTGATAAAGTAACTCTTTTTTTTTTTACTGGAGATCTGAAGTAGTAAAAAACGGTCTCTGCATTCGGATAAGACTGTATAACATTAGTGGATGATTTCCATACAAAAATATTATTTATTACTAGGGGTTCATCTCGCCAAAGCATCAGAATGCCCTACCGGAACTATCGCAACAACAACTATGAACAGATCATGTTTCATCGCACAAATTTAATGCCCAGCAAGAATATCTGCAATCGTATGCCGTCCGTAGTAGATAGGCGATATCAGTGACACTTCCTTCTTCACGGTCGACGTATCAAGCGTTAATAGTCTGCCATTCATACTCTAGTCTATCTCCAGGTCAGTATCTTGGGCATGTTTAGATTTGATTTAAATTACTACTCAAGCATCTTAATGCTGTTCGACCACTGCCACAAATAAATATTATTTGCTCGCATATTTGAATGTTAACCGCGTATGTTCTTTTGAATAATTTTCAGCTTTTTCGAGGTGAAGTATGTGTTTCTTGGGGGGGGGGGGGGGGAGGAAATCACTTCTACTTCCAGCTAACTCTACTTGTAGTTCAACCGAAGAAAAAATGTCGCGATGTCTTCCAAGCCCCCAATGGAGGAGATACGAGCATAGCGAGACTTCATCGTCAGTTTTCATCAGCCGAATTATCATATTTTAGACATTTTTTTTTTCAAAGATAAATCGATTATTTCATTCTCTGTTTCTTCTCATGTATTATGAGAAGAGAAAGAAGGATATGTTATATAAATGGCGACGTCAGTGAATACCACGTTTAGTTTGGACTGGAGCGGCATGGGGAGTGGGGAGCCATATGACTTCTGATGTGCTAAGCACAGGTCAGGTTCATGCACTATGTTGTAGCCTCTGAAGTGGAGAAACTTTAAAGAGACAAATCTGTCTGTAATTTAGAAAGAAAAAAAGGAAGGAAGACGTTTGTCTAATTATCAGGTGAAAGAACCTGATCAGGATTTCAATGACTCACCTGCAAAGCATACCAGTGAAACTGTGACGTTGGATAGCTTTTCTTCTCAGTAATTTGGAACTAGTCTACTAGCTTTTGTTTATTTTTTTTTTAATACGGTCATGAACAGAGGTGTATGTTCACGTGCGAGATAACCCGTACTTCCTGCACCTGTATAAAATTCTATAGTGAAAGGCTATACATGTTGCAACACATTTCCTCTATCACGTATACCTTGCCTAGAGATATTAATGTGCATTGAATAGTTTAGACGTTTGATCCAAACCCACTTTGAACACTAGAGGGGGGGGGGGAGGAAAACTGTAGTGGAATAACTTTTGAGGAATCGTCTGGGAGTGATATCACATGACAGAAAACAAGCTATTATTAAAGTACTATTAATATTATCAACATTTTTTTTGTGTGTGTGTGTGTGTTCTTCGATCAGTTTTTTTTTTCTGTTTTACGTGAAAAGTTTGAGTTTCTGTTGACCTATGTCAGTGTTAATTAATTACAACAATAAAAATGCTGCACACACGTGCCAGTTCTCTTCTGCTTCATTTCTAGCTGTGTCAACAACAATATTATGTAAATGGAGGTGTTTTGAATATAAAATTGTTGTAGATTTACAGATGGTAACAATACACGTGTAAGAATAGTACAGAATCCACTGCACTTGTAAAACACGATTCTTTTCAAATAATAATTGCAAATATGAAACGCAAGTTCTTCGCCTCATGAACATCAAAGAAAAATAGAAAAAAATCATTCCAGGATATAAGCAGTCAGATATGAACGGTGCAGTTGGCGATGCGAAATGAGATTTTGTGTGATGAAAAAAAAAAAAAAAAAAAAAAAAGAAAGAAAACTCAGTTACTTTGATTGGAAGCTATTCATATCTAAGGGATGGAAGAGGATAAACACATCCGGATGGGTTGAAATGATATTTTCCAAGTTAGAGGAAGAAAGGCATCTCTTGAGGGTTAGGATAATAAATAAGAAGTGTGACGACAGTCACTATTGCAGCAGTTACTACAACAAAGGAATTTTTATATATTTTTTTTTCAAACACGCACCACAACGGTGGAAAATTCAAGACACACATTTTGAATTCCGGTTTTATAATCTTCTTAAAGGGTTTCTTAAAACGTGAATGAAGAAAATTGATTTGAAGTCCGAGAACAGAAGGAGGTTTTTTCAAATATGCCTGAGGATTGCTGGGGACGAGCACAAACCCTTTATTTCGTTTATTAACAAAAATGAAAACTGAACTCTCAAAATATAGTTTTTCGCATTAGTTGGAAGAAACTTCATTTTTCTAAGTGTTAGTTTTCCTTTTCTACTTCTGTGCCACTGGTGCTGTCTCATTGTCACGTGCGCACCTCTTTACTTATCAAAGAGAAGACGCGGCATAGCTCGGTGTGTGTGTGTGTGTTTCTTAATTGGCTTCCTTTGTCCATTTATCTCACTATCGTCTCTTCCAATATATGTCTGTTCTTCCGTGATGGAGTTTTTTTTAACTCTCCCTCCCATCCCATCCCCCTTAAGAAACAATCTAAAACTACTTTTCTCCGCTTGCATTTCTTGTTCGCTATTCATCGCATCTTCTGAGAAGTTCCGTTCCCTCAATCTCTCCATCATTCCTTCACTCACTTTTGTAAGCTGGCCTTCTGTTTTAATAGAATCCATTGTGACGGTGCTTTATTCGGCTTTGACAAAGCTTGCCGACAGTTGAAACAGACATCTGCTCGCGCTCTTAACGTACACAACGTCTCAACCTGCTGCAGGGCACGCCGATAGGAAGAGGAGGGGGGGGAGGGGGAACCACACTACTATTCCTTCTTCATTCTATCTCTTCCTCCCCCCCCCCTTGCAAACTCTATTCAACTATCTACGCATCAAGCGCTAATATAAGCAGCAGTCGAAGTGGGTTCTCTCCCTCTCTCTCTCTCTCTCTTTCAACCAGAGAGTTCCTGCAAGCGTTCGTTCTGCGGGTTACACAGTTTTGGCGGAGTTGGAAGTGTTGTTTCTTTCCCCCAAGGTTCGAGATTGGGTCCAAGAAAACACGCTCATTCTGCAGACCCATGGAAATTGATCGGAGAGAACGCCTATACTTTTTCTTTTCGTCGAGAGCCGCATACAATTTCCCTCCCTCCCTACCCCCATCTTCTAGCCACAGGCAAGTAAAGGAAACCCCTATCACTCACTCCACCCCACTTCCTTTTATTGATTATTGCGTTAATATTATTTCGATGCATTCCTTTTGTAGTCGCAGACTTTCCACATTTGAAAAGAATTAACGATAAGAAGGTTAACTGGAAGAGATGGCTAAAAGTTCTATCGCTACATCACCACTTCTTCTCTCATTCTCACACTCTTATTCATATCTGTTATCAAAGAAGAAAATGCAAACATTTTACGACCATTATAAGCTCCTCGCATCTCCCATCTAACCGAACTGTTGGTTTAATGCAAAAGTATTCTTTAGTATAATTCCCTTGTGGATGCTCATCGTATTTATGCACTGTTTTATTTCAATTTTAATGTGCGAATATATTTAGATAAACGTTCAGGAAAAGCCAGGGCTAATAATTTATTAGGATGTTACGTTAGAGAAGTGAAAATATATTTTTGTTTGGATAGTCACATTTCCATACAAATAAGAACTTTTTTATGGTCTCTTAGTAAGGCTTAAGTACTCTTAAAATATTCAATGTCTACGTAAGAAATTAAGCAGTGCAATCACCACCGAGAAAAAATCAAATTTATTTTTATTGAGATGAGGTTTTCATTTGAATAGAGGTTGCTTTCCCATGACTAAAGGATAAAGGCGAACAAATGTTGAATTTTCAAACAAATAGTGAGTTAGCCAATCATAGGGAGGTGCTTCTTTTTTTTTTTTTCAAGAAACTCAGGATTGTTTTTTGTTCCTCTAAAACAGGCAAACCATCCCTTGAACACACAGATCAACATGCCATTCAGAGGATACAGCAGAGGTGTGGCGTGTCGACTGCATTAATGTGTCGTGACCCTAATCAGGGGACTCTACCCACCCTAAGGGACGGATGGGTTGAATGAGAAGATCTTTAGCCTTTTAACGAAATTATATTTATTTAATAATAAACATTAAATGTACGATGTTCTTTACATTTCCGATGCGAAATTCTCCTACAAAATGTAAATTAAAATTGTGTACTAAATAATCTATTAATTTACGATAAATTTACGATCTTGTATAACAGCTAGCAACTAGTCTGAAAAGCAATGTTATTAGCAGAACTTTGAATAATGCAGAAATATCTTTAATTTATAATGTTATCCAGGATGTTGCATATAAAAGCAGTTACGTGTCCTGTTCAGACAACGATGCTTACATAGAATCATTGGAGTCTGAAGAGGAAAAGCAACAGCTGAAATTAACGCAAGAACGATCCATAGTTTACTCCTTTTTTGTTATCAGCAGCCAACCTGCTCTTGCTCCTGACAGGTTAGATTAATCTTTATTGATCGAAACTCTAAATTAATCTAATCACTAGATGACAGTGGAATGATGTAATAGCATTATGGATAGTCATTGTCAAATGTATATAGGAATTGCATTATAAGAATTTGGCAGATAGTTTCGTATCGTTTTTGTTTTGAATAGTGCAGTACCACGCAGTGCGCTAGCAGATTTAATATAATATCTACAAAAGAAGAAAACTAAATTAAAACGAAAAAAAAAACTTAAAATCGTTTTGCTGTCTACATCTAACAGTTGCTACGATCTTTGGTTACTGCTGAACAGAAGGATGTCAAGAATGGCCAACTAATTCTTGATGTATGCTAAGATAGTCGGTAGAGAGAAGCATTTGAAATAAAAGTATGATAACGAATGTGTAAGTTCTGAAGCACGGTATGCTATGAAACTAAGTGTTGGGAAAGAAACCCAGTTAGGGGATATTTCTCCGTTTGCAAAGAGGTTACCGAAATCACTCGATCTGGATCTGAGTTGAAAGTTAAGAACGGATATCTTATTGTTCATATAATTATGTTCTTCTTTCCGCTATAGTGTAAAGAATATTGTCATTAATGACACACTTTTGTGTTCAATTGATTCGTACTAGACGTTCATTGGTTGGAAATAAATAACTGATCACTCGCTGTATTACTGAATGATATGGCTTGCTACTGTCAGCGCTAAAACTGTCTTTTGTTTGCGTAGATCGTCTATCATTTTTAGTATATGCGTCCTTCGGCAAGAGTATCTCTACGGTATAAATAATAATAATAAAACATAGTTTGTTTCAGAGAATAATTTTTTTTATGATTTTCGTCTCACCAGATTTCATCAAAATCTGTCAATCGGTGCTTTCACATTATTGTGAAACACAGATAAAACACGATTTATATTGTCGTGTTGAATACAGATAATAGCCTTTCCTCTGTTATAATGGTGGTTGATATTCTACAGATAAATGATCCGCTGCTGCTACCATAAATAATGAGGGCTGCATTCTCTAAACAGTTAAGAACCTTTGCTGCATTCATTTCCTCTTCTCTTATTACAGACCAAACTTTTTTTTTTTAATTTCCCTTTATCGATTATATTTTTTGTTGCTCTCAGTGCATCGTTTGGTAAGGGGCAGCACGCTAAGCATACTTTTTCTTGTCACATAAATTAGTTTCGTTTGTTTCCCACGGATTTACCGTTATTGAAAAGATGCCGCATCATTAACCAACCTCAAGACCATTGTTAGTTTGGCTTATCTTTAAAATTCTTCCAATTCTTTGTAATGTAACCCAATCCCCATCTTCTCCTTAATCCAATATTAGTTCGTTTTTGGAGATGCTTGCAAAGTTTGTAGTCTAAGTGGAAATGTGAATATACTAATCAGGAAAGATTTACTTATTGTTTTACCTATTTTTAAAGTCTTAAGAACTCTGTCAAGAAAATCAGTTGGTTGGTATATGCTCTATAATAGTTAGTGAAACTTCATACTGAAATTAGAATACGACTGCTGAAATTGCTACTGATACAAATGATTTTAAAATAAAATGATTTACAAGATTATATTTCGATTAATTTAAATATTATAGAAATAAATAGACACTCTCAGGGGCAATTTTGTTTGATGCATTAATTGAATTCAGTTTGCAAAACTTTTTCGATAGCATTTAACCAAATCGTAAGCACCTGTTAGATTACTCTTTTTCCTGTCAGTACGCATGCAAGTTATTTCTAGATTCTGTCTGGACTACTTTGATTGAAATTCTGTGCCTGAAACCCTTAAGGAATTTGTTGCGTCTGAATTTTTGTCTCAGTTGGATTATTTTAACGAAAACAATAGACAAATAAAATTACATTAGATATTTGTATGTTCAACGATTGTGGTAATTTAATAAAGATTTTAATAGTTATATTAGAATACTGTTAGATACGCTCCTTTTCAATAACTGCCTTCTTGTAAATTGCAATAAAGTGTTGGCTTCACAAAATGTTAAAAGTAATTTGAATTGACACAAAAATCAAATCTGAACACTTCCTAATACGTTTAGCGCTCTGCAACAGAGTAACGTATGGACCACAGGTGCACATTTGCAGCAATGTAAATGAATCAAGGCACTAATGTATTCCCTTGCTTATTTAGATATTGTAGATCACGCGTATGAATCACAACACAAATAGTGTTCTATCTGTGTTGCGATATGACACGGATATGAATCACAACACTTAATACTAGATAATGTTCAACAGGTACTTGTTAGATGTAACAAGTTAAGGTTATGAGCCCAGTAGATTGTTAATGTTAATGGAGTGTACTCCGTCCGACTTACCAGTATTGCATGTTGAAAAACCAGAATCTCAGCAAGTAAAATCTTTTCGTCTTCTTATGAAACTCCTCATAAATCTGTGTAAATGTTGTTCTTGTCATAGAACCCAGATTTTTTTCCAGAGGCGTCATACTTCTCTTTCACCACCTGATTTAGAAGTAAATTCTGGATTTGGATGAAGGAATCGTAACAAAGGCACTTCAGATAAAAAGGTGACCGGGTAGTAGATAAAGAACTACTGATGGACTTTATCTGGGCCAGGGAAGTCTCTCCTATACAATCCAAATAACCAAGTAGATGTTTTTGAACATTTGTCTCTCCTATTGTAGGATATGCTAGTATAAAAAGACTGACAAACTAACTTGACACAACTACGACCATTTCAAACAAGAGGTTAATTTACAAAATATATGTATGGAAACGCATGGTCATGGGTCACAATGGATGCATCCGTCCTAATAAATTGACTAAATAGTGGCTATTTCACATGTTAGCGATAATCCACTCTCATTTCACGACACTTTTAATGATTTTAATATGAATATAATTATGCACGCTAATGAAGTTCACCTCAGTGCAATATTTAAACTAATTACGGCTTTATGATATTAATCTAAGACGTTGTAATAAACTTCCTTAATCTATTTACGATGAATTTATATCCTTCAACTCAATATACACCTTTATTTCACCCAGATAAATTACATACGTTACCCTTTCGCTTACTCGAATACAATCCATTTTCCCCCTCTCATTTCTTTAATTCAAAGTCAAATGTTTCTCCAGTTCTAATTTTTGATTGGTTTTCATCAACGCCACCGTTCTCGTTTCAACATGTGTTTACAATTGTGGTTGAAATATTAATTGCATTTCTTTGCTTTTGTTAAGTGTACCGAGCATATTTGAGTACGTTCTCTTCGTTACGATAATATTTAAGAGTATCTCCAACCAATCCTCTTAAAATATTTATATTCCCTAAGAGTATTTCTCTACTTTAAAATCTTTCTTTCGTTCTCGTTTGTGTTCTTGAATATCCTTAAGCACAAACATTTGTTACCATACCGCCTGTCTGCATTTATTATTTAACTGCAGAAATGAGCGCTCACACAACTCCGCTGTGTGTTTACTCTGGTGAGTTACAGTTCTCGTGGGTTGATCCTAGCCAATTAGCTACTGACAATCGACTGAAACACGTTTGATATATTTCCCAGTTCTTCTGACTATTATAAGAAAACGTGAAAGAAAGTGGGATGGAAAAAAAAAAGAAACAGATGAAATATAGCGAAGAATAAAGAAAATTAGAAAAAACTTAAGAAAAAGGAAGTTTTGGATACGATACAAAGGAGATAAACACAATATAAAAGAGGGAAAGAGAGAGAGAGAGAGAGAGAGAGAGAGAGAGATTTTGCATAAGATATCGTACTACGCATGCTCTGTGTTTTCATCTCACGAGACTGTCAACTTCAGATTGTAACTTCTTGACAGCTGTGACTGGTCGTCAGTCGTTTTCAAAACATCTTCTCCAACACCGATGTTTAAAAGGATTTCTCTCGGAAAATATATGTGATGTTTACCGTGCACTTGGCTTTTCGAATTTATTATCGTTTATTCTGAAAGATAAGCTTCTATTTCATCAACGTTACGTCGAAGTCATTATTGCACAACCACGAGTCCCAAAACTCTTACTCGAGAAGTTTTCAATGCCTTACTACATACGAACTGTTCTTTACATAAAGCATCTCTCTTTCTCTCTCTGTGAGTGAAGCTTACTGCCTCATTAGAAAGGTAGAGATCCCAAGGAACACATAACATCTGTACCTCTCCTAACTCCGATCGTACCTCAATAATATATTAACAGTTTTCTCACAGGAACCTATAAATAGCCTTCATGGCGACTCTTTTGATTAATTTGACTGTCGTCTTTGTATCATTATCAACTGAAGTGCTGTGATATACGGGACCCAATGGAAGAAGGGAATGCTGTATATTAATCAATTTAATAAGAGAGGAATAAACCCATTTACAGTGATTAACATTTAAATTTATTTGCCCTCGGTTTTTAAAAGTTATTTAACCTGACAGCATCCTACTAATTTAGATGTCGAGGAAGACAAATTTTTGAATGATAGAAAATTTGATTTTTTAGTTTAGTTTTCATAATCAACATAAACTTATAAGCAATCCATAGGATCTGTGTTTCTCTTTTAAAAACTTTTAAATACAATCAAGTGAATATTATGGAGTTGTGTAAAAATATTATGTCATCACAGGCTATAACAATACCGTATTTAATACATCTGGAAAAACAGGTGGATTCATCACAAGCATGCGCAAGAACAGGTACCGCTGTTTCACTACAAACAAGGCAAGAACAGATACTGTTTCATTAGAAGCAATGTAAGAAGTGTTGCTGTTTCACTAAAAGTAATGCAAGAACAGGTTCTACTGTTTCACAAAAAATCAAGGCAAGAACAGATACTACTTACAATTAATGCAAGAAGAGGTTCTGCTGTTTCACTAAAAGTGATGCAAAAACAGTTTATGCTGTTTCACTACAAACAAGGCAAGAACAGATACTACTTATAATCAAAGAATAGGTGCCCAATATTTCACTAGAACAAACAATACAAGGACAATTGCAATGTTTGCTATAGTTAGCGCATGAATGTGCAGAGCTACAGATCTGTTGGAAGGTATTTATATGACTTGTATAAAAGAGCATATAAACCCAATTTGTAATAATGAATTAAACTTCGTAGAGCAAATAGTTTAACCATCTTGATAAAGTTTAGAAAAGTGAACAATCTTAAAAACACAAATTTAGGAACGATGAAAACGCATTCAGAAAAGTCAAATAATAATGGATAGAAAGAAAAAAGTAAATTAGAGTGCGTGCATAATCTAGATGACGTAAAACTTCAAATTCCAATGAAACTTTTCTGCAAAACTCTTTCGCGTATCCTAGGTGTGCAATAAATAGATTCAAGTGTGTTCTGAATCCGCGAGCATCACTCATTCCCAGTACTCTTGTTTCCAATACACGATGACAGAAAGTTGTAATTTCCTGAAGCTCGGGGCAACTCCTTCTGCTACAGCATACTGAAAGGGTGAAATAATGACTGTATCGATTGCATCAGACAAACACTAACTAGACCCGCTCTTGGCGCATGCTTTTTCAACGCACCAAATCGGACAACTCTGTTGTGTAACAATTCTTAGCAACAAGAAAAGAGCTAGTCGGCAGATGCTGTCCTCTTTTTTTTTTTTTTCTTGACTTATGTACGCAACATGACGCAAGGGGAAAAAAGGCATGAGGGAGTTGCATGAGTCTGATAAATGCACTTTATTTTCTTGTAAACAAGTCATTTAATCTGAAAAGGGAATATTTCTAAGTGACAGGTTTTTTTTCGGGTGTATTTGTAAAAAATCTTGGTGAAGTTATTCAGTGTAAAATGTTATGGGAATTGGGTGTTTGGAGCCCATTTATATAATAGCCGACTAACAGACAAGATTAAGAAGTTCTTGGTAAGAAACCACTACCGTTTTGGGAACTTCTTTGTTCTCTCCGAAGATTAATATGAAAAGCATCCAATGGGTGATTCTTTTGATGGATCTTACTCAACATCCATTTCTGTTCCCCCAATTTTTTTTTTTCACATTTGACCTCCGTAGACGCCGTATGATCACTGCCGTACCTTGCATGGTTTTGGCAATGATGTCTTCTGCTAGAATAAGTGATAAGGTCGCAGTTCCCTTTCCACACAAAGTTTCTAGGACAATCACAAACATCCATGCCCACGGTGGGATTCGAACCCGCTGCCTCTGAGCTGGAGAGCGGACACGACTCGGCCAACCAGGCTGCCTTTGTTCCCCATCCTACACCATATTGGAGTAGGTTCAAGTTCAGCAAAGGTAGTGGAATCAAAACTAAAAAAAGATAAAGTTAAAAGTTTTGAAAGATTGGATCTCAGGGGAATTCCCCCCATTGGACTAGCTTCTGACCGTATTTGGAATTCCATCTCCCCGTTCAATATTTTAGGGAATAAGTCACTAAAATTAGTCTTTTGGGTGTTCACTGCAAGGGACTGGTGAAAAAGACATGTCCTTTGGCTACATAGCGATGTTGAGGAGCAGTGGCTTTTTATCTTCTAACTCTCCTACTATCCAACCGTGTTTTCTTTCTGCTAATACTAAAGGCGCACCCTCATATTACTGTAAGCCTATCATTGAATACCTCTTCACTTTTTTCACCTCGTAGTATTGCCTTGATGTGTTTCGTTTCCTTTAATATACACGCAATAAGATTAACTATTATTATTATGGAATAATCTGTTGTTATTTTTATATACCAGAAATATGGATTGATCGGTATTTCATGTTTGTTTGCTTGCCATCACAGGTGAATCAGATCAACACAGATAACGTTGTTATAATATCGATTTCTGGACACAGTCGAAACCATTTCACACAATCTACATTAATATACAGCTTGTAGTTCAATTTAATAGAGCTATAAATTCACTTATTAGGCAACAAAACATTCTTTGCACTTAAGAAACGAAGACACATAACAAAAATGTATTTTTAAGATATCTTGAATATTGACTTCGCGTATTCTGTTCCATTGGAGTGATATCACTTGTTTAGCATTTTTCTAGAGTGCCGAAATACAGAACCCGTAAATATATCGATTATTGATTCGAATTCTACCTGTTAGATGCGTTCAACCGTTCTTTCTATCCATTCCTTTGTGTGTATGTGTGTGTGGGAGGGGGGGGGATATCTCTGTTGGCACCTGTTGAGAAACATTCTCTAACTGCATATCCTAAAAATTACAATCCCTAAAAAAGAGAATATGTAAATTAATGAGAAGAAAAAGAAAAATATTGAAGAAATGCTAAGAATATAAATCGCCACGTATTTTCCAAACTTCGTAATACTTAGCTGTCGAAATAAAAATTAAAAATTCTCCCACGCAACAGATCTTCAAGTGCGCTCAACCTTTCCTGGTTGTCATGACAACGGCATTAGTAATCTTCTCCACAAGGAAACAAAGTAAACTGGAAAAGCTTAATCGGAGCCGGTCTAGTAAAGACGTCCTCCGGTGTATAATGTAATAACAAAAGCCCCTTTCAGCACTCTTATTACCCCCCTAAAAGCGGACCAATGCAAGGAAAGAGTTCGACGAGGATATCAACTTAACACGAAACTCACGTGCGCGAGGTAAACAGAGCTTTTGTTTTTCCAGCGCGCGCAGGAAATATAATAACCCGGTGTTAGAAGAGTCGGAAACAATAAAGTTGTCGCAAATTCAATTTTGTCGCTCACACTTTCCCACTGCGGGAGATTAAGCGGAGCGTGCATTCGGTTGCTATGGCGAACGTTTTAGTTCGATTTACCTTTTTTTTGAGGGGGGGAGGAACAAAAGTATTTTGCCTTTGTTTCGGGGAGATTCGCGGTGTCGAAAAGCGGAGATTCTATTTCATTCTTCTTATTATTTTTAAATATTAGGTTTAGGAATTAGGCAGCGCGCGAGGAATTTGCCGAGATTGGAAGAGTCTACGGAGTAATGCGATTGAGTGGAGGGCAGAAAACAAACAAGATTCTTGTGGGAGGAAAAGCCTGAAGAAACGCTTGCATTAAATACATGAGGAGACACATTGTTGGCCGTTATGGAGAGAGAGAGAGAAAGTATTAAATCCCATTAAGGTTTTATTAATACGATAGAGAAATGGATCAAGCCCAGTTTCGACTTCTTAATCACCCAAGTGTCACGTTTTTAATTTATTCCATAAATCATATTTCCTTGAAGTCGGAAACGCTTTCTATACACTGCCCCAGATCTTCCTTTTCCTTCATTAAGACCCTCCCTTCCAGGTGTAACCCCTTTTTCATTTCATGCATTCCTTGGTCGTTCGACTCTTTTCAAACTGCCTGCCCTACAATGGAAGAGCATCTTTGATGCGCCCTCTTGCGACAGAAGTCTTTAATAAAGCAACCATGCGTGTATTTTCTATGAACACACTCCAGAATTGGCAGCAGTTTTAATATAGAAAGTGGATGTTTGTGCGTCCTACTCAGCCCTGCCCCCTTTTGTTCCTTCGAAGCATACCGGGGGCCTTTTTTTCCCTATATTATATCACTTTGCCGTAAGGTGGAGGCGGCGGTGGCAGCAGCGGCTGACACTAGCGACAGCCGAAAAGCAAAAACTTCTCTCTACTCTCACTCTAGCTATTTGCATCAAAATAACAGCAGCAGGGAATAGCATCTCCTCGCACGCCATCCTATTATAATATTCAGCAGTTGGCTGCCTCACATGCACGTGGCATCTACATATTATTGGTATCTAGTCGTAATCTCCGACGGGCGTTCCTGCAGTTTAATCCTCGGTCGGGGTGATGCTTGAAGGTCACTTACGTAAGCAACTAGAACGCACTTGAAGACTTTATTGTTTCTGACAAATCCTGTTTATGTGAAAATGAAGCTGAGCGCTTACTTGTTGGATGGAATTTAGTTTTTATTAGTTCCTTACAGCGTTGAAGAATAGCTTCGCCACCCCCTCCCCTCCTCTACTTCCTTACGCTCGTTGAGTTTTCAAATTAAAGATAACTGGTTGCAGCGTGTAATGGAACTTTGGTAGAGTCAGAAGAAAACAATGGCCGAATTGATTTACCAATACATAAAACAGAAAGTAAATAATACTGAAAACAACAGCAGAGTTAATTGTTAGAGTGAAATTGAAATAGACAAAACTAAAGCATTGTTGGCAGTTGTTTATTTTAAATGAAATAGTCACGTGTAGATCATTATCATTGTTTAATCGAATTAAAATAGCTACAACGAGATCATTGTTGTCACAAACGTTAGATCATCAAAACCGTTTAAAAGTATTGTTTTATTCAGAAATAACACATTCTGCATTCCAATTTCTGGGTGCATAATAACAAGACACAATGAAAAATAATTCTCTTGTACTGCATTTTATTAAGTCCACGAAGTTATATTTAAATCAATACCTTCATAAATTAAAATGAAATCTTTTTTTCTTCTTCAAACACAGTAATGGGTTTAGGTTTGACTTCAGCTTCACTTGGCACGCGATTATAACAATGGAATGTTAACAATGGAATCTAACAAGTCTTGTTTGACACAACGCGATGAGATAAAAACAAGAAAATCGACTAAGCATATGTTGCGTGTTGCTCCATTTTTGCCTGGTTATTTTGTTTCGTTGATTATGTAAAGCTGATGAACATTACTAACAGATTGTAATGCTAAAATCGATAGACAAAGAACGAGGGAGAGAGAGAAAGAGAGAGAGACGGAGAGACTTAATGTAGGATAAGTGTTTTTATGATTTAAAAAAACAAGATAGTAACATCTCCAGCGTGGGTGTGCATGTCGAATTTCGATTAGTAACTGAAATAAAATATACATTGTATTTGTAAAAAAAAAAAAAAAAGGGGGGAGGGAATAAAAAAAATGCAATTCTTTAAAAGGTAGCTCTTACAGATAACACGGAAAATAAGAAGGGAAAAGGTTTGCATTATTTTAACTAGTGAAAGATGTACTGTGCAAACAGAAAATGGCAAAATCGATTGTAAAAGAAAAGAATGTCTTGGATCATTCGTTCTGATCTCCATTTTGGCCTCCGGCTAACATGATTTATTCGTGGGAAGAACAGAAAAGTAAACTATTCATCATTGATTTTAAGAAAACAGATTAGACGTCTATATTAAGAGAATGGTACAAAGTGCATTGTTTTATCCTGTTAACGCGAAAAAAAAATATTTGGTTTATCTACGTAGGTTGATTTTAATACTGTAATGACTATGATATCATACCTCAGTGGCTCTTATGTAGTACTTCAGTGTCTTATACAGGTTTAGAATATAAATTTTTTTTCACAAAATATTATTTTTACTTTTATTTTTTCCGGTGTGGTTGAGCAAGTGGATAGTGTACTAGTTCTCCAGCCAACTGGAATCCCTATGGATTTCACCTAAAGACATTCACAAGGATGCTTGGGAGAACAATGCGAGTCCTGCTTATTGGAAACCTGAATTCGTTGAAAATATAAATATTGGTTGGAAAGTTCTGTGTTTGGTCTTTCCGATGCCGAAAGTTTTGGAGTTGCCTTATTTATTTTTACATTTGGCTATAAAAGATGGATGGATCCATAATATACTCTATTTAATATGAAATTAATAATATTTTAACGAAATAATTGGATTTAAATTACTAAAAGTATTGTCAACAGCATACTCAGCGAAATCAGCATGATAATAATGAAGTTTTAAAATTGCATTTGGACCATTTGCCTAGAAATTTCAGAACTATTAACGAAAACAAGCAGAGTCATTTCATCAAGATAGCGAATTATTGCTGTAAAAATCTGACTCACTTATTTAAAAATAAAAATTACATCCTTTAGTCGTTTTTATTTTATCACGTATTACATTAAACCTAGTATAGCTAGGAGTTGACATTTTTTACGTTTCTTAGTATTATATCGACGGCATTTACATTTTCAATAAAAGAGGGTACTTACATAAAAAAGCAATTTTTCTCT
Source organism: Typopeltis vanoorti (assembly GCF_054136105.1). Taxonomy (NCBI): domain Eukaryota; kingdom Metazoa; phylum Arthropoda; class Arachnida; order Uropygi; family Thelyphonidae; genus Typopeltis; species Typopeltis vanoorti. The sequence continues at coordinate 142,726,454 of NC_143549.1, forward strand.
TTCAATAATTAAAAAAAATTAATTTAATGATTCACTGGTATTTTATTGCCAAGTAATAAGATAGGGAGATCAAATGTTTTTTCGCATTCATTAAAAATTGTATTAAATAATCAAGGAGAAAAAAAATATCCGAGACTTTATCAGCAACTAGGCTCTGCAGTAGAAATAAATTACTTATTTACTTACCAAGTTAAGATTCTCACTTCCCAAAAGGGAGTTTTCTACCTTGCGGTTTGGAAAGTTGTGCCAATCACTCTTATTCCCTGCTGGTGACAATTACTTAAAGAGCAACTTATAAAATGCGGCTGGAAAAAAAACACTGAACGAACCAAATGGAAAAGGTTAGGTAATGCACAAGAAGTCTTTAAAGGGTAAAAAATAAATAAAAAAAAACGATGAAAAAGAAGACCAGACAAAGCTTTTAGTTTTTTCCCCTCAAAGTTTAGTACTTTTACTGAATACCACAACTAAATGTGGATTAAAATATTCGATAATTTGGGAATTAATTTCTCTCAAATAAGCACTAAAATTAAGTAGGAGGATTAGACAGAAAGTTCTGAAATCATATTTATTATTATTTAAATGAAGCACCACGTTAAGTTGTCCTGCTGTGAACATGGCCGCTCTGTGGTGCCTATATGTGCTGAAGAACAACAAGAACATGCGATGATTCGATTTTTGTGGACTCCAGATGTAATCAGTGAAAATTCGAATCCTTAAAATTAACATTAATATTAATCATTAACATTAAAATCGTCGAATCATTAATACAGCGATGAATTATCAACTGCAGGAAAATGCTTGTTGAAGCGGTGTATTTCTCCAAGACAAGTTCATAAATGCTCCTGTGAATGGGCGTTGGAGTCTTGTCACGTTCTCTCGACTATTCTTAAACTTTGGCGATTCAATGGAAGTGCGTCGTTATCCTTCGTCATATCTGGGACAGGGTGTGACCGCAATAGTTTATGGGCGGAAATACGTATTATATATCCTTGCAAAGATATATGCTAGTCGTCAAGACAACATGACGTTTTTCCTGTTTATGTAATTCTTGAGACACAGTCGTTAGCGATGACCATAGGAGTCGTCTTCCTGATGACACAGCCAGTTTGCATGACAGATTATTAGTCCATTTCATTCATCGTTCTATTTCGATCAGGATTATTCTTTTGCTATTGTAGGTTTTCACTATTTTCTTTGCGAGAAACTCCAACACTCTCTTTTCACTGACCCACCCGCTAAATTTAACGCAGCCTTTACAGACATCCCCAAATGTCTAAAACAAACAAAAAAATGAAGAATTGGCGATCTTGTGTATTCCATCATTTCAGCGTAACGGAATAATTCTCACATCGCCCATTAGTCGAGCTATAAAAGCCTGGGAGGAGCTGATGATATCGCACTTCCACAATATCACCAATTCTCCCCTACTTCTCCCCTTTTTTTTGTCTAGATGATCTCACTAAAACATCGGAGGAATATAAAAATACCTAGTTAAATTGCTGTATGGGTGAACTGTCTGGATTATATTCAAATCTGTCCGAAAATATTCCGAATAAACATTTATAATACACAATCAAGGAAATGGCCCACAGCATTATCAACTCGGCAACAAATTAAATGATGCCTTTCAATGCTAACTGCAAAATATTTTTTGGCTCTTCCAAAAGTAGGAAACAGTTGATAAAATTAAACTAAAACAGCGTATAATGGAAGATTAAATTTTTGAGAAGGTCATCTATCCATATTTCATACTGAAAATCCTTGTGTAAAGGACAGTAGAGAATATATGAAAGTGCAATGGGTTAGTCTTAAGTTGTCTGAGTTTAAAACTAATTGGATTTCCTGCCTTCGCTAGGTGAGGGAGTAAAATGTTTTTTCGGAATACCTAGACTGGGATGTTTTATAAATCGTCTGCAAACTTTCTTGATTATTTTCCAAAATTTCACGATATGTTTGCAGTCCAAAATTGATTTATTTATATGAACTAATTATTCAGGCTATGTGACCCGTTTCCTCAGGATGAAGACTGAATTAATTAAATGGTAGATGATAGTCATCAAACAGTGTGGCATCACCAAATTGCCAGTTGAAAATCTGAAGACTTGAAAAAAAGTTTCATGCTTGGTATTTCAGGGTAGAAAATAGAGTGAATTAAATGTAAAAGGCACAAACATGAGTTAAAATTTTAGTCATACAGAAATTTTAATACGTTATTCAAAAAGTAAGAAAATCGTTATCTTTTCTTACTGAGTTATCAACCACGAAAGGCTGTTCTCCTGTAGTACATTTGAATTAGTTAGTACGGCGGTAAGTAAAAGATAGATAGCCTGTGAAGCTCGTAATTTATGATTTTTTTAATGTGAATATCCGTGTAACCTGATACAATAGATAATGTTTAACCTTGAAATAAGTGAATGCCTAAATAATTGCCCCTAAGTATGGGATGGTACTCACAAGAGAAAAAAGATTGATATTATTTGATTATTGCAGTTAACAAGCCTGTTTGTTTTATTCATCTTAAGTATGTCATTCAATTTTTAAAACTTTATTTTTAAAGCATATTTTTGAAAATAAAGTTTTAAAAATTGAATTTTTTGAAACTTTAAAAACGTTCATAACATAACCTGGAGCAGCATACGAATTGCCGTAAATTTCATGTCAAAAATATATTGTTGACCGTTCCGATGACCTCTCCGCAGTAATACGAGAGGATATTGAGAGGTCACCTGATTTATTCATGTGTTAAGAAAGCAGAAAGCGTTAAAGATGAGTCAAGTGTTTTCTTCTTCTCGGAGAATATACACAGTACTTGATTCTACCCACCAGAACTACGAATCAAGGAGTTTCCTCTTGAGTAGATTGCCCAGTTCATTTCTACATTTAAGATGGAACTGAACCGGTTTTATTGCTAATCGAAAGTCGTTAGAGCAAAAAGTCGTTAAGGTCAGTGATTTTATCGCAGTTTGTTTGTGACTTAGAAAGCGAAAACAAAAACCTTTTTGTTCCTTCGGGGTATTTGAGTGTTTTCTGGATTCTCGAAAACAACGAGAGTAATGTTGATACACCAGATGGAACATAAAAAGACATCGTGTTGAAAGAGAAGAACCAATTTTCAGTTTCTTCAGTGAAATTCAGTCTGGTTAACCAAGTCAGTAATGGTTTGAAAAAATGGGATAGACGAAAGTGCCAGAAAGATGTAATTGTTTTACTTGTAAATTAGTGTCGAATTGTGCTTTAATACAACGTCTGGTTTGCCTACAGATATCGCTATATTAGTTGCAGAGTGTTGCAACAATAGTGATGTACCACTGTTGATGACTAATAGTGATGCATCACTACGTAACAATTGGCTTGCGTTACTTGTAACCAAGAATAGAATAAAATGTGGTACAACAATAGTGATGCATCACTACTGGCAACTAATAGTGATGCATCACTACTGCCAACTAATAGCGATGCATCACTATGTAACAATTGGCTTGCGTTACTTGTAACCAAGAATAGAATAAAATGTGGTACAACAATAGTAATGCATCACTACGTAACAATTGGCTTGCGTTACTTGTAACCAAGAATAGAATAAAATGTGGTACAATAAGTGATGCATCACTACTGGCAACTAATAGTGATGCATCACTATATAACACTATAGTCACATTCAGTTTACATTAACTGAATGCGAATGTCAGCTGCTTGAATTCCTACAGTTTTAAGTGTATGATAAATCAAGATTAAAGAGATAGGATAGAGCTCATCTCAGAAGTCCATAATTGTATCATTTCACTGCATTACTTCACTAACAGACTGTCACTCATAGTTTAATCAGTCCCCTGCTATCTTAATTAGTCCAATGCTTCATTTATTGCGGCGAATAACTTTGATGGTTTTCTGAGGCGCACATTTTGAGAATGTCACGAGAAAGTTTAGTTTGAATACCACGGACATTCAGATATAAGTCACCAAATTTTAGAACTTAGTAGGACTTGCTCTTTGATTTCTATTATTTTATTTATTTGTTTTAATAGAATGACAGAAAAAGGAAACATCCACAATAAGAATTTTCAATCCTACTGCTTGTTGTCTTGGTATATTCGTAGCGAAAGAGCCTCGCAGAATTCCAAAACCGTTTCTGACGTTGTAGCAATTGCCAAACAATTCAAACAGAACTGATTGCATATACCAACGTCATTTCTGCTTGCAAAGACGAATGTCAAACGTCAGTCACGTCGTGCACAGCTTAGTTATTTTGCTTTGGGTTCCTCTATATGAGCAGCGCATACTGTACACGTGACGTTGTGTTAGTCATACAGAAGTGGTTGGCTAACTTCGTGTGTGGAAACTCCAAAAGTGTTCTTCTCGTGTCACATAGCTGCAATGGAAAATCAATGCCTATTGTTCAAAGGATGTGGTCGACGGTTCTTGGTGAAGTTTTGTTCGTCGAGCAACAACGGTCTGAAAGGAACGAAGGAAACACAGAACTATAATTACCTCTTTGGGAAACAAAAGAGAAAGAGTTAACTCTCTTTGCTGTCTAGAAATATCTGTAGCGATTTAATTTCAGAGCCACAAAGTTGCAACTAGACCTGTACGGATACTGGCGATAATGACGTCGGTAATTCCAGATGACCTGATTTTTTTTTTAAATTAACAGTTCCAATATCAAACCATCGCTGAACTTACATATTTTAATTCTCCTGAAGATTGTAACAGAAGTGAAAATGCTACACTAAGATTATTCAAGCAGGCTGCCAAGTGATTAATAATAATATTTGAAGGTACCCACGACATTATTGTATTTTTTCATAGCGTTAATATGAAGGGTGAAACATGGTATATAACCAAAGAACCAGTAGGTTATATTTGTCGATGTGTCTGTCTCTTTGTTATTTTATGCTCCCAGATTAGATCAAAATAAAGCATAGGAGGCCCTATACAGTTGTATGTGTGTGTTTTTCCACAACCTACTGGAACAAGGTACTTTCCTGTTTCCTTCCTTGTCCTATAGGATTCTATCTGTGTTCAGGAGGTCCCTTTTGCCTGTTTTTCAATGAAGAAAAACCTGAGTTTCCGGTTTTTCGGAAACCGGAAAGTTTTTCGGAAATCGAAAAACCTGAGTTTTTTCCTAAGTTCTTCCCGTCATAGACGGGAATCGAACCTAGATGTTTCCAGTCTCCGTTGTAACCAATGAGCTGCAAATGCTTCCCTGTGAATTGCTTTCATCATTATTGATTTCTATTCCCAAACGATGTAGGCCACAAATGGAGTAACACTAATGTGGTATGAAACGATAATGATTACAATAATGCAAGGTTCAAACACAAATCTGTTTAAGGTTTCTGCTTCCCGTCTACTTTGTTTTTCTATGTCTGCTATGCTCAGACGTATTGTCCTTCGTTTCCAGTGTCACGCACTGCTGGAGCAAGACCGGAAGGAGAATTGCGAAACAAGAGATCACCCAGCTTGTTAAGGGTACAAAACGGCATGAGAGAGAGAGAGAGAGAGAGAGAGAGAGAGAGAGAGAGAGAGCCAGACGCCACGTGTAGCCGATCAACACTGGGCTGTACGGTAGCTGGCAGGGCGTTCATTTATCACGGCTGACCACGTGGTGGCCCACCTCCGACAGTGATGTATGTACGGGCAAATCCACGGTAAGATTAATGGTCCCAGTGACGTAACATGTGCTGTTAGATATTGTGTGAGAACTTGACGACAAACCTGACAGGGTGCGTTTTTGTGCCCCCCCCTTCACATAACGTTCATCTTTACCTACAGTCTGTGAGATAATTAGGGGCGGGATAACAAATGATGCAGCTAAAGGGGGGGGGAATGCCTATGGCGGCACCCTATACGGCTTTCGACAAGCTCCTGTTTGTAGATAAAATGGCGGCTATTAGCAAGGTATCATATGGATAATGAGAAACCTTCCATATTTCAACCTGACGTCTCTGTTGCGTCTGCCCTCTACCATGTTTGAACTGATATATTACCCTCCAAGGGGTGTGTCCAAAGTCACACGGAAATATCGTCTCCAAGGTAATTTGCTTTCTGTTTGTACTTTCATAAAATAACTAGGGTATTATTTCTTCGTAGGATCCATGACATATCAGAATGTACGAAGAATCACTAGAGGATAATGGTTTCAGCGCCCTCTAGTAACCAGTTTCAGAATTTTTATTTTTGTTTTAAATTAAATATTTTTGTCTAGAGTTTCTAAGTTTTTGCAAGATTGCTTTTTAAGACTTCCTCCGGGAGCTCCGAACTTGTTTAAATATTTTTGTATATAAATATAGACGAGTCAATTGATCCGATTTCTATGCAATGATATATCCTAGTTACTATTGATGTACTTGTATAATGGATTAATAGCGGTAATATAATGATTTTTATCCCGAAAACAAAAATGAAAAGCCTTCATAGGTCAGAACTGTACGTTAACTCTGCGTGGGTGAATTCGGAGATGGGCAATCAATTCCGAAACGTCACTGATATATCTGCAAGAAAGTTTGTACAAACGAACATTTGAAGAGAACCATCTCAGAGAAGTGAGAAAGTGCAGGATGGGAGCCGCGAAGCATGTTGGTTAAGATGGATGAATCTCTCTGATCTCGCTACAAAGTTCTTCGCACAGAAATAATTCGTGTCGTAAATGTTTGCTAGATATGCCCATCCCCCTTTACACCCCACCTTCCTTTCTCCCATCAAGACCTGCTGGTCTACGAGAGCCAAAGAGTACATTACTGGCACATCTCCGAAAATAAAAAAAAAGTCTCAGATTCTCCGACAATTTTTATAGTTTATAGAGCATCAGTGGGTGGAAGAGATTGGTCGTAGATATCGAGGTCATCATCATCTATCAGCCGTACATCCGTGTCGGCTCGGTGGGTTGAAACAAATAGGGAAACCGGAGAACAGTGAAGGTCTTAAAGGACAGAAATATGTCACCGTTATTTGAAAACGTTTCTTTACCCCCATCTTTATCCCTCTCGTTTCCCCCCCCCCCCCATCACTTTCCAGACACGCTTTCACACCAATCACTTCTGCGAATGCCTTTTCGAAAAACGCCATGGCAGGCGGTCGAGCATCTAGCGAAAATAGATAGCGGCAACCCGTAGAATAGTCTTAATAATAGAACGATGTGTCGACTGGGGTTGACGAATGGGGGAAAAAGGTTCCTATGCAAGCGACAAGAAGGTCTAGCTAGTGAAGTGCGTCTGATTATCATAACAGCGTTTGTAAATTCTTTACCCTCCCAGTTCCTCTTTTAGGGTTAGCCTCCAACCCTGATAAAAATAGAGTACTTTCAGATATTCAAAAGATAACTCATGTCCGACGGATGAAGGCGCCACACACACACACACACACACACACACACACACAAATTCAAACAATCAATTGATTTGAACCGAGTACGGAACTTGGCGCACGTCAATAAATTTTGCACAGCCTCCCAATTTTTCGTAGCGATGTTAACGCTGACTACATTGCTGTCGCATGTATTCTCCACCCCCCCCCACCCTTTTTTTTTATATATATTTTTGACACTTTCGAGAGGGTTCTGCCGTACTGCATATGTATTGGGTTTTTATTGGTGGGTAATCAGGACTCTCACGGAATGTCTTCTCTTCCCCCCCCCTCCCCCCTTCGCTTCCCTCTACTGTCCCTGATTGTGAGAAGCCGACGCTGTTCAGGCGAGGTTATGCGACGTGGAGAAGTTTGCTAGACTTGCATGCCTCAAGTAGCCCGATGACATGCAAGAAACGTTATTGATGTGCTTGATAAATGAAGGACGTATGGTTTTGCTTAGGAAATGCTCCTGCCTCGATAAGAAATGTTTTAATGCTTCGACACACTCAATAGTTGCTAGGAGTTGAATGCAAGAGAGAAAAGAACTGTCTCGTGCATTACGGTTGGCGAATGCATACACGTTTTGTTTATTTTGTTGTCTTTGATTTTGTTCGGAGAATGTTCCTGCGGAGTGGAGCAGTGGGAAAATTGTCCCCACCTTAATGCTCTGATAAACGTATTCTGCTTTAATTTAATTTTAATTTAATTCATTTTATGTTGTCTTTATTTGTACTGACTTTTAATAAGGTTAATGAATGGAACAGACATTCATTGTTTGTGGCGACATCTAGTGAAAACTAGAGGAAATGAAATATTAAAAATCAGTTCAGAGTATCTTTTCCAGCTGAAATTTGACATTTGGAGTATAAGGTTTCTTCCAAATTTTGCAGAAGTAATTTTTTTACTGTTATCATTTCATGCTTATATTCTTGAATGTGTTTAATTATAACATCAGGTTTAGGGATTTCTCCTTTGATCGTTTTTTTTTTTTTAAATGATAATTGTAAAATATCTTTCGTTTAGATGGAAGTTTATGCTCACTTGACCAAAACTTCCCGAATCCAGTTCAATCTCAAAGAGAAATGATGAAGAATAGTTTCTGAGACCATCTCATCTCACTATTCAAGAAATAAAACTTCGAGGACCAGAGATAGAGAGAAAAGGAAAGAAAGACAGAAAGAGCTAAAACTTAAAAAAGTAAAAAGTGGGAGAGAAAGAAAAAACAAATCGAGAGAGAGAGAGAGAGAGAGAGAGAGAGAAAGCATATTTCTTTCTCTCTTTTATAAGTGCTAGACAGCTACGGTTCTCTCTCTCTTTATAGTATAAATGGCTTCCATTTTCTTCGCTTACTTCTGCCATGTTGAGACACCCAATACAAGTTCTTAATGTGCCTTCGTGTTCTGTCGTCCACAGTTCAAGGAGACATAAAGAATAAAGGACTCGGTGCCGAAGAAAAATCTCTCCTGGTCCCAGCAGCGATATTTTTGACAAGTGTTTTTGACTCGGCGATATTTGCTGCCATCTCGTGCTGCTAAAGACTCGTGCCTAGGCCCTTTTCGCGATGTCACGTGACTCGCGCGCCTACGGAGGTGGGCTCGAGCTTTAGACGGCGTGAAACGGGGAGGATAAATCAGCAGCGTCTGACAGATCGTTAGTCAAGTAGTTGTAAGGTGCTTGCTTCTGATTAAACTGCATCCTCCGTGTCTTCCCGTGTGCCACCTTACAAATCAGCAATAAATCTTCCCCCCGCACCGCCGTTTCCAGGACGCTCTCGTGCCTCCCGACTAACTTCTGAAAACGGCTCACGTGATAGGATCGTATTTATCATTTTTATTCCCGTAACGTCGCTTCTGCTCTGGGACTTTCTTCTAATTAAAATGAGAGGAGGGGAAGTAGTGTGCGGGGAACACGGGGATAGAATGAACGCCAAAGGAGAAGGAGGAGGAGGAGGGGGAGGTGATTTTGACGAGTTATTAAATATTTCTTCGAAGAAATGAATTTTCTTCGGCCAGATGACGGAGTCGTTTCTACTGCGATAAGTTTGGTAGCAAATGAACCCTACCCCTGCTTTTTTCATGCAATAATTCCTTCCCATTGAAGTCTTGCTGTTTATCGGCGTTTGTGGATATTCCATTCCCTTGATTTTCCTTTGTTGCTTCTCTCCCATCCCCCTTAGTGGTTTTCTTACTTCATTAATTTATTTTCTTTTTGTTTAGTGACTTCACATGACTTAACAACGCATCACGAAGTCTCTTCTTTTGAAAAAGTTACTAATTGCCTCCAGAAAATATAAAATGCGTGACACTACCAGTTTCCAAATGTGCCTTCTGACTGTGAGGAATGCCAATATTTGAGCAAGATTCTTGCTCGTGCAGCAACGTTAATATTAGTTTCGTATCCGGATCGAACTGCATGGTAAGTTTGTATCAAATAGGATGATGCGAGTTGTGTAGAATTAATTTTCTAGTTCAACCTTCAGGATATAACGATGAACATGATGTTGTTTTGGGAACGAAACTATATTTTTAAAAGTCTGAAACGTATGGTGTATCGACAAGCATATTGACGATGATCCTGTGATATCAGATGCAGTAGTGGCTTAACATAAAAGTAAATGGCCAATCACAGTATTCGATATGCAAATTACAACTTTTTTTTTTTTTTTTTTTGTTAAACCGGCAGGGCTATTGTTAGGCAGTCCATCCTCCACCAGTCAGCAGTTACAAATTAAAGATGGCAAAATCAGCATTGGGATAAAGGATTTTGATGCTCTCATTCTGCGGTAAAGTGATATTCATATATAACTAACTAACGATAACCGTTTACAGTCCTCTGGCTGAATTCTTTATTCTTATTTGAAATAATAAAACACTTGATCAAAATTTGCATGCTTTCAAAGGAGAAGTTAAGACCATTAATGTTAAGAAAAATCTAATCTACACCTGAAAATAATTTCAAATTGCTCCTAATTGAACTGTAAGAAACAGGCTTGCAAAAACAAAATTATAGTTTAAAAAATTGGGAAAATTTTGATTTCCGATCCTGCGTGATGAGCACTGAAACTGTTTACATAATTGCATGGAGATTAAAATGCGCGCTTGATATCCTGAATTAAATGGTTTAATCCGTAGCATATTTAAGTTGCTACTATATAGAAAATTTATAATAATTAATCCGATATACTTAATATTATCTTAATAATAGAATGCTTTTTAAACCATTTGTTAGGCATTAAATGTGCGGCTCGTACATCACAATAGAGAAACTATATTTGTTTAATAATATCAAGATAGTTGGATAGTTTTCAAATGCCTATATTTGTCATGTTACGGCTCCTATAACGGTGGAAATTTGAGTTTTTTATCCTACAAATATACTACATGTGAATAAAGGTTACCTTGTCGTAATACTAAATGTAGAAAAAAGCTTTCAAAATTCTAAAATCCAAAAAAAAGTATCTGAAGTAGAAGATACCTGGTATGAACTGCTCAAACAGAGAGATATAGAAGATTTCTAATGTGATTACACTGCATGATTCAGGGGTTTTAGTGAAGGTTGAACTCCCAATGAAGATGGCGATCTCAGTGCATCAATCAATGAAAAACAAAACAAATTGTAATACGAGAATTGTTCAGGAATTTACCTACTTAGTGTTCCAAGTAACATTTATATAAGCGATATGGAAGAGCTAACAGTTAGATATTTATTACGAGTATTTAACAAACAACTAATTAAAACTTAGAGATAAGACGATGCTTTAAAATTTGAAGAAGACAAACTTGCGGAAGAGAAGAACTGGTGAAGGGTCCAATAGAAGATGAAAGAGCAGATTTTTTTTACGACGAAACAACTATCTATAAATCTAAGAAAAAGGAATTCATAAAGGATCTGTTCACAACTAAATGGACGAAGCGTGGGTACGTAATAGAGCAATATACAGCAGATACTTAATTAGTAAATCTGCAGTTAGAATTGAATTGTGAACAGGATTAAATTAGATGTAAGATGATCTCACTATTTCTATACGAAATCATAATGTTAAGGAAAGTGATATTCAAGGTAAGATTTTTGTGACTTTTAGAAATAACATTCTGAAAGGAAAATCAGGAATAAAAACAAAACACCTTCGAAAATATGAGGAATACGGCAAATATGAGTGGAGAACCTCTAGAACAAGGAAAATATTTCAGCTATTTAGGCATAGCTTTAGGTATTAGATTAAATATAGAAATAGGCAACAGAATTTCGTAAAATTTATTCAACTGAATTCCATATAAATTTTCAAAATTTATATTCCAATATAAATTTATTCAACTGAATAAAAACCAGTTTTAACTTATGGATCTGAGAGCTGGGTCAGAAGTAAAACACTTGACTAAAGATTAAAGACCGCAGATATGAGACTCCTGAGAAAGATTAGAGGCGTGAACAGATGGCATCAACGGCAATATCATATTAAAAACGAGGAATATTAGGAAAGAACTTGACATCGTCAGCATCCAGAAATGCGTTAGCAGAGCTAATCTTAGGTGGTATGGTCCCTTAAGAAGAAGAATGGGAGAGGAAATGTTAGCAATACAGGTTTGATTCCAAGATAACAGAAAAACACCCAGAAGACGACAAGATAAAGGTAGACTACAATTAGGGGTGTTTTAGAGATAGAAATTTGTTATTTTCAAAATGAGAATTATATTTTGAGAAATTGTGTCCAGGAAAGTGAAGAATTCTATAATTTCATTTCTAACAGATTTCTCCTTACATAAATAAATATGTAAATTATGCATAAAATGGTTTAATATTTAATTCAAATGCTTACTAATTTTACAATAAAATACTGCAACATAGTTTTGTGATTATTCTTCATAGAAGAGGGAAATAATCACTGCCTAAGAATGTCTGCGCTAATTACTGCTCATCTTTCGACAACATGGCATGCATAAGAAAGAAAACATTAAATATTCTACAATATTTTCATATCAGCTCTACTCTACATATTGTTATTGTCGTAACGAAATGAAGGACAAGCTAGCAATATAATGATTTGCTGTTTTTATGGAGGATCATGTTCAGCTTCACGTACAATAGGAATGGGAAGCATAGCAGCAAGTTATGATCATATTCTTTCGACAAGATTATGTAAAATGCTTATATTTTAGATGTTTCCGAAAACAGCGAATTTCACGAGTTATGCATTTGCAATGTTCACTGCTTTGGTAAGCCTATTGTTGTGAGAAATTTTTCTGCTTATTTTTCACTGAAAATATAATAAATGAATAGCACACAGCGTGCAAAAAAAATCGACCTCAGCTAGAAGTGATGAGAAATTATTTTGGGGAAAAGTTGGCCACTTTCCAAGATGTACAACTAACAGCGATGCTTTTACCTTCGGGTCTACAAAGGTAGAAGACATTCTTTGAATATTTCGAGATCCTCTCAACCAATGCGAAGCTTTTCATTGGTTCGCGCTCAATGTATTCCTATGTTACATGACGTCAATTATAAACACTATAATATAACAATTCTATAGCGTAACTCAACCTGTTTTATTGATTTTCTATCAGTCCAATACGTCTATCAAGAGTAGTATCTACAAAGGAAAAGATTTTGCATTAACAATTCTTAACTTGTCTTGTCGATGATAATACAACTTTCTCCAGTCGAATATAAAACCGGGAATATCCCCACATTTTAGATTTAACTGTCATATTCGGAATTCTGTTTCCCTTTTTCTTCCAAACGGTACAGAACCAGTGTATATTCGTCAGAGACCAGTTAACTCATTTCCAATTTAAAATCTTTTTTTTTTATTTTCTGGGTTCTATACAGAACTCGAAAGCAGGCTTTTTGAAGGGATGGTAGCTCTTAAGAATAACGTAATACAAGTCGAGTTTTAAATATCAAGCTTCATTGTCGATCATCGCCCTACATCTTGTTTACCCCTTCACATCACTTTAGACTCGAACCATAAGAGGAAAGTCGCTACTCTATACTTGTCAGATGCATCTTTTTTAAGATGAATATCACAAACTGACTCGGATGGTGTTTGTTACGTGATTGGACAATCGTGTCATAATATCTTTGCAGGCATGCTAGAATTCCATCACATATTTAAACATGATTTCAGATCATGATCATCCTTGTAATGTAGAACTTTTTTTTTTTCTTTTGGAAGAGTGATGGCACTTCCTAAATCTTAACCGACAGAAATCTGTTGCTATTTTCGAAGACTGCAATATCCCTTATTGACACCGTAAATACGTCATTATTCAACTTAAAATTATCCCCGGATCCATACTTTACATATGCTACTAGAATTCGTGTCGAGTTCAAAAGGTTATGTTACGTGAATATGCAGTATGTGAAAATCCAGCTCAATCAATGGTGCAGAACTTTTTCCTTAGGAACCAATCGCCTTATGAATGTATAAGTGTTAAATTATAATATGAAATTCGGCAATGAAATAGCATGTTATTAATGTAGTGTCAATTTATCTTGCGACAATAATAATTAAAACATTTTAACGTGTTTTATGGTTTCTTTTGAACTGCAGAATTAGTTTTAAAAAAGAGAAATAGCATTCGCTTATTAGATCTAATTTGAGGAAAGCAAACTTTTCTATAAATATAAACATCAATTTCCTTTAAAGTAGTCGTTTGGTATGTTGGAGTATTCCTTTCATGAACTTGGGAGGACTGACCGTGGTTAGCGTACTCGTTTGTAGTATGTATATGAGCGAATATGCGTCTTAAGCCTAACTACACATTCTTCTATGTAAATTGTATTAGTTCTCAGGGCTGTTTTGCTTCTTTCAGGATAAAAAAAATCCGTTTCCAGAAGTAAAAATCCTGACATTTGAGAATCAGATCAATGAACCTACCTTCAGTTGAAAAGACTTTATAAAAGTTCTTCGCGTCCTAGAGAAAATTCGAACTCATGTCTTTCCAACCAGATGGGATTTGGACTGAGCTATGGAAACTCACCGCAAAGAGTGTGTTCCCTTTATATTAGAGCCCCTGATTGTAGTAATTACAATAGAAATAAATATTTAATATCTGCTTTAAAATATCATTGCATTGCCAAAGTAAAGCGTTTCGGATTCTTTCCTTTGTTATTTACCATTCACACAGGAATCACTTAATGTATGAATTAATAAACGTAGCTTTCGGGGAGAATTCCGTACTTCCGTACGGAGTTCTCCCTGTATGAACCTCCGCAGCATTTCAGTATCGACGGTGGCCCTTTGGTTTTAAAGGCAACCCAATCTAGGATATCCGTCTAGAACGCAAGGAATCTCTATAAAATATTTTTTTCAAGGGAAAGTGGTTAGCTAATCTCAATACGGAAGTAGCAGCGTTTCTCCCTCAGGATACTAGGGCTTTTCATCCCGCAAACTAGCCAAAGAACACAGCAGTCGATAGACATAATATCGGCCTCATAGCCTTACTCTCTTTGGCCCCAATTCCGAGCAGCCTTCAAACATCATTTCTTTGGTATCTGTGAAAACCAAGTTTGAGAAAGCTGTCTGGTGAGGGAAAGCATTCGTTTTTAGCGAGTGTATTGTTTATTTGTGGAACAGTTACAATCCAGGGGAAAGATGACGAACAGTTGATACACGTGAGCGTATAGTTAACTATTATTCATTGGTATTCCCGTCACCAGTGTTCTTAATTGTTCTAATGAGAGTAGATAATGTTGAATAGTTCGCAATAGTTGAACGGCGTTATCTTGCAAGATGTTTTGATCGGTAAGTGTTACTGAATGGGGCTGCTTTCCTTTTGATTAGAAGAATTAAACGAAGGAAAGAGAAATAAAAAAAAAAACAATCGGAGTGTTCTTATTCTTAAGGATAAAGCTGGTAATGCTTTAAATTGTCTCAGTTTTACCCGAAGTTCTATAACTACTTTTTCGTAGCCTATGAAGTCATTTAAATCAACCCGAATTGGCAAGCAGTGCACTTGGGACTGCCGGGCGAAACCCGACAAGGAAATGAGAATGTCTTGAGAGTGACCAACGCCAAAATACTTTAAACAATTCACAAAGAATTTTTGGGTTGCAAAAGGTACACAGAACTTGTCTTGAGGGAATGTGTGGGCAGCAAAGTCCGGAACAGGAAGGACTTTGCTCGAGAAATCTTCAGAATAACAAGGAGATCAAATTTCCAGTTGGTTTTGTATTCTCTGATGGCGGTGAAGGGAAAATTAAATGTGAAGAGCGCGTGACAGAAATCAACCGAATGAAATTAGAAACTGAGGACGAGGTTTGCAGACGCTGAGTTAATCAGAAAGATTGCGCATTTAAGAAAGATGTAATGGAAGGAACAATTCTGTGTTTAAATAGTCAATAATTGCAGACATCATAATCATGTTTTTTTTTGGGGAGGGAGGGAAGAAGGGGGGGTTGTTGATTAAGAGCAGAAAGTTGTTAGTAGAAATTTCTTTCTGAATAGATGTTAGTGAAGAACCGATGATGTGACATCCAGCAACGATTTGATTACACTGTTTTTGTGAAGGATGTTCGATGAATATAACCAACAGAAAGAAGTAAGTTTGCAGTACACCGATGCCGTTCACTTCTCGCTTTTTTTTTTTTTTGCCGGAAGACATGTAGTTCTTGTTGTCTTTGATTCCAAATAGCAAAGACATGACTCTAAAAAATCATGGTCAAAATATCAACTGTCTCCAAATTCTAAGAGAATGAATGACTTCCATAGGATTCCTACACCAACACCCCAACCAGCCATGACGTCTATAGACATTCAGCAAAATCTGGATACGATTCTATCACACCTATTGAATAACATGGATAACAAGTGCAACTTGGTCTCACTATTTCATCCATCATGGCCGGTAGAGAGGTTAATAAATATAATTCGGAACGTGTGTGTGTGTGTGTGTGTGTGTGTGTGTGTGTGTGTGTGTGTGTGTGTGTGTGTGTGTGTGTGTGTTCATCTTTTATTCATCTTTGTATTCAGTGTATTCATCTTGTATTTAATTTCATCTTATAGTCACATACAAATCTTTAAACCGAATCAGCTTACTTTTACCTTCTCCTAAAGATCAAATTCCTCCATTCAAATTCGTTGGAACTGCAACTCATCCAATTCTGAACCAACGAACCATTCCATTTTAAAACTTATTTCAATACACACCAATATTATATTCAATTGATTAAACGTCAGAAATTTGATTCTGAAGAACATTGGATTAACATTATTCCAAGATCTTTTAGAATTATGCAAAGTTGCTACTTAGTAGCATCTACAACCTTTTCAAAGGGATTGCTGAGATTCTTTTCCATCGTTCCAACCTAAATGATCCATGATCATCCATGTATGGGAAAATCAAAATATGATATTTTTTATGATATTTTCATATTTTTTGAAATATGAAATATCATCCAAATATGAGAAATTATTGTTAGCAACTGTGTTTTATAATTTTCAGAATCCTATCAGCGTAACAGTTTACATCTTCGCGACTGCACACGAGAAAATAACCACAATTTTGGCACGTGGTTTTAATTTGCTGTATTTGAATTTTTCATTGTTTATTCTTCTGAAGTGAAGGTGGTTTACGATACACACAAATCGGAATGCCTGTCATTTAACTGTATAATCTTAGTAAAGTATACTAACAAAGGCACATCCTACAAAGCAAAAAAGTGTAATTTTAAATACATTAAAAACAGCATTTCTTGCTGTTTTTAATGTATTTATCATTAATATGCATGCCCAATAATATTTTGACCGTTGCTAATACCCAGTGTGTTAAACACAAATTTAAAAAATTGTTACGTATTTCATGATAGTAAGGCGAGGATTTGTTTTTAATTGTTGGCTTTGAAATTTTTGATTGTTTCTTTTTTTTTTAACAATTGATTATTATGTAGATTTCATTTCACGTAGTCGGTAGCTATAGTCTATCTCAGCAAGCATTATTGAGATCATGAATTATTTATCTATTACATTTATTACGACTACATTTTTTTCATTACTGTTATTAATGTTTTCAGCTAACATGAATTCCTTTTTCGGACCACCGAAATGAAGTGTCGCAACGGCTGAGATTTCAAAAAAGATCAAATAGCAAAGCCACGATCCCAACTGAGCTAAAGTCATTCCCAAGTTTTATTTTTACAATTTTACTTTAAAAAAATTAATTATGACAATTATTTAACTACTTCTATATTAGTTATTCTCTTTAAACGGATTTTTTTGTGTATACTGTTGCATATTTTAGATCCTTTCCAATTAGATATATTTTTCTTCCAATTGTAATTTCTAAATATTTCGTTGCATTTATGGCTTAAAACTATTTACGAAATGAATTCAAACCAACATATTTTGCTTCTCATAATTTATTTGGATTTTTCGATTTACATTACTTGAGAAACTGCATTTAAGAAAAACATTATCACATAATCGCTATAAGGATCGCAAAACAAGCGGTCCTCGGGACAAGGTTTTGGTATTGGTGACATTGAATTGTCTAGGGTCACAGTTCTCTTCTGGTAAACTTAAGCAAACATTAGTGTAAACACTACAGGCAAATATTTCATTATATAAAACCATCGATTAAACTCATGGACATGAAATCTGCCGCAGGAGTTACAGTGTATTGTTTTCTTTCTTTTCTTTTACCAGTTTATTAGGTTTCCACTTTTTTGGTATGATGTTAAATCCATACATTATGCTTTTTAACTGTTGTTTGTAGCATTCGTTTAAATGTTGGTAGTCTGTTTTTGCTTATTTTCGTACATTTATCAGTTCCACACTGATGATTATGTTTTTAGTTGTTGTCAGTTTCATCACCTTTTAAATTATCAATTTTATGACCTTTTTTAATTGTTAGTCTCATAACAATTTTTAACTGTTTGTTTCACAACCTTTTTAATTGTTAGCTGACAGACTTTTTAATTGTTAGTTCCACAGCCTTTTTTAATTGTTGTGTTTAAAGCCAGCCATTGTTATCTTTGTTTGTTGTTGCTGGTCCATAAATGCTTGCGTCATTTTACGCGTTATTTTCGATTTTATAACTAATATTAAATAAATATTATGCATTGCTCGTTGTAAATATTATAACAATGGGATTGTCATCTTAAGAACAATGTATTGCATTAATAAGGTAATTAAGAAATTACAAATCAGTTTAATAAGGCTAGCAAGAGATTTATATATGTATTTGCAATATTGGAAGTCAGTAACTCTATAAATATTCCACAAATCTATTTAAAATAATAATATTTTAGATTATTTTATTACTGATTTGCAGAAACAAAAGTTGTTAAGAAACAAGAAGAATTCTTCCAACGATTATAGAAAAAAAAAACAAAGTCTCCTCAGAATGATGTATAAGGAATTAAAAATGCAAGATTATATGAGCTAGATAAAGATAAGTTTGTCTTCATAAGAAGTTTAGATTCACTGTATATAACTTAATATCAATTCAACTGTCTTAAGAATACTTTGGGCTGCAAGTGTTTCTTTGTTTTTCGCAAATACTGAGAATGATCATCTTAACTGACTAACTCTTTCTTTTTATAAGCTGTTAAGAAAAAGATGAACTAATTCAACAGCTTCCACCCAGCATTGATTTTCTGAGTCGAATGTGTTGGATTTTGGCTCAGTATTTGGAGGTCGTCTGGTGTTATTAACGACTTGTCGTAAATGCAATGGGTGTTCGGTTTTATTAAAGGAATGGTTATTTCTTGCTTTTCTAAGGCAATTTCCTTGTATGGACAGGTTTTATGTTAAAAAAGCAGCCTTTATGGTATATGAAAGTATCTTATTTTGCAAATATGTTTTTTTTTTTTCAACCATGCCCGAAAACGGATCCCGATTTCAAAATTAATATTAAACAAACTATTTTCCGCTAACTCAAATTGTATCGCAGTATATAATATTCAAGTAATCCTAAAATAGTATTTCTACTCTAAACACTCGTCTTATAAACTAATTATTACGGCTTGTTTGCTTTGGCCCACTTCTTTAAAAAAGAGGCGTCTAAATTATTCAAAACTAAATTATTGGCAAATTGCCAAACTATCGTTATGTACAAGTTGAAAATTCAGATACCATCTTCACGTGAGCATTAAAACTAGGTCTTTCCTGCTTACAAAAATGGACACAAAAATGATTTTTTTTCTTCTTTCATATATTTATATATAATCCACTTTTTAAAGATTATCAGTTCTAAACAGACTAGTGCCAAAAATATTTATTTGGCAAAAGAATTTTTCTAATTCTATAATAATCTCTGTAGCCTGCATCTAATGTTGATCGATATACAGTGATTGCAATATAACTTGCACATATTATCTCTAGCCATCTGTCTATTATATATTGGGCCTTCCCCGGGTTAGTACCTGGCAGTGCAGCATGGAACTGCACTATTTATAATCAGTTTTGATTTGTTGCTACTGCATAATCTTTCGACTCGTGCAGTATGAGTGTAGTATTTAGAAATAGATTAGATCTGGCTCTTTTACCGTGTGTGTGTGTGTGTGTGTGTGTGTTATTATTTTATATTGTGACTATAAAACTTCAGACAAATTAAGCTGTTTTTAAGAATAGTCTTTTAAGATAACGACTAATATTAAACATTTTATCAGCATTCTTTCTCTGCAGATTCTAGTTGTTATTATTGCTATCATATCAGCATTATAATCAGTTTTTATCACTCATCTTCATCCATTATTTCTTCTTCTTCAGATTCGGGTTAAAATATTTATGGTTCTGATCGTTTTTAAGTCTAGACGATACATCATTATCTGAGTATTATAATAAAAAATTTGGATTTTGGAAACTTTGCTCAGCCATCAATAACAACAATCTGGGAACTTCTGCACGTAAGCGAAGAAAAAGAAATAGGATTGAATAAATAAGCGCTTGGCTACTAGTAAACTATATAACGAAGTCGTTTATTAAATGCTAATGAAGAAAAACAAAAAAAGGATTGTAACAAAGCAATGGAATTTATTTAAAGGCGATTAAGTGTGTGTACGCCAATGATTTTGTATTCTGTTGGAGCTTCAAACGTACACACATGAAGAAAGAAAAGTGTAATAACCGGATAAAAATCAAAATAGGACACCTAACGCAGGCTCTACCTGAATGCTACGGTAATCCCTCTCTTTGTGGGATGTTGTTTCATATTCGTTCTTCGTCCAGCTCGCTTACGTGATCTTACAACTCATGTGTTCTTCTCCCTGCGAGCGTCTAACCACACATCACATGACTGGTTTTATTTTCCTGAATAGGTGAAACTGTCCCTTGAATTTACAGTTTCCCTATGCGTATCCGCATAGGTTAATTCCTATTTTTTATTCTGCATCGGAATACTGAAAACGATGGTACAACGAGAGTGGGGAAAAAACAGTTTGAATGGCTTTTGCTTTGTAGACTTTTTTTAAATTTTACAATATTTTATTGTATTTTTATTATACAACAGAGTTGGTCATTTATTAGCATTTATTATTTATGTGGACCTCTTTTTTTTTTTTTTTGGTTGTGGCCTTTCAAGCTTCCCCTTCGCCGTCCACGTTTTCCCAAATGATCAATATTTAATTCATCCACTTGAAAAATTTCCTTTTCACTTTATTACTTCGTCAAAAGATTTAGTGAAAAGTAAGAACCAATTACATTAACTAAAAGAAGACAGAGAGAAAAAAAAATCTTTTTTTATTTCGCATCCACCTCAAGGGATGCCTTTTTTTCTCCCTCCTTTTTCACTCGGTACTAGTGAACAGTTGTTGGCTTTACGATAAATTGCAGTTGAATTTGCGTTCAATAATATGAATAATGGACAGCTACTCCAAGTTTTTCCTTTCTACACACACACACACACACACACACACACACACACACACACACACACACACACACACAGTATTCCTGAAATTTCTCATTACTTATGCTTCAATTAGCTCCTAAGTTAAGATTGTCTGTGTTCTACTTACAGAGGTTATTCATTTTTTAAAAAAAGCTCTGGATATTGCAAATAATTCCAAACACGTTTTGCACGGGAAAGTGATTTTTCACTAAATGCAAAAGGGATTTGAAATTATGGGAAACGAGCGAAAGAAAATACTCCATCCACAAATACCGCATACTTCATATTTACATGGTCCTCGTATTTCTCAATATTTGATGGTTTATCAAGTTGATCTTTGTTTCTACAGATTATTGTTGATTAAGTACTTTAAAATTGTCATTTAATCTGCGAGTTGAGAGAAAATCATTGTGAATTCCGTTATGTTTCATTATCAGGCAAAACTGAATCCTAATGTTTGTCAATCGCAGAAATAAATATCTTTCATTTACGCTGTCAATAATACTACAGTGGCTCAACATCAAGCTTGAACTCAATCAACATTGAGTCACTCTTAATGTTGATTTTTTTTTTAATTTAAAAACTCACTGTTGTCATAATCGAAGGTGATTGACGCTTCGGTTGCAGTAGCTTTAAATCACGAGAAAAAGAACTTAAGTTGTTCAAATGCTATTTCTTTAATATATACAAAAGCTCTTTATACTTTCTGTTTAGACTCATCTGTTTTGACTGACAGCACCTTAAGTATTCGAAAGAGTATGATTTTAACGTCATATTACTAATGCATTTCCTTTCTTTTCTCGCTTTATGTGCTGTTTGTACTTTAATGTATTTGTCCAAGAAGCTAAAAGCAGAGTCACGTCAAAATGCATTACGCAAAATGCTTCATTTAAAGGTGACTTTCTTCTCCCACTATTTCTATAGTAAATCACTCGTATTAACCGCTGAGTACAAAATAAAAAATCTGATTAACTGCAGAGACGAACGAAGTCATTTTATGTTCAGAATGATGGCAGTAAAACACAATGAGGTGGTATAAAAATGATTTCCTTTTTTTTTTTTTTACATAAATTCTATAAATTTGATTTAAATTTAGGCTAATTTGCTGATCACGTTACACGTCGTGTAGTGGGCTATGATGTTGTGATCTCAGAGAAAATCAGAGAGGGTTATTCCCCAAATTAAGATAGGAAAACGCTCTTCATCGGAGAAAAGGTTATTGCATCTACTATAAAAAAAAAAAAAAACGGTTTCAAAACCAAGAGACTTAATGCGCATGCTCCATACGCTAATGCTATTATTGGATATTAAAGTAACGATCTCTGATGTTCGACAAACTCATTTGCACTTAAATAGAAACTGCTGAAGAACTTTGATATACATCGGATATATCTTTGTTTGAAGTTACCTTACGCTTAACGAAGGTTACTTCGAAACGACTTCTTAATAAATGAGTGATTATTATGTACATACTTCATTAGGCAACAGGGTCTAGAAAATGCACTTCGTTAATTACGTAGATTCTTGACGACTAGCATGCGCTAAATAAACCACACGTAATAGATGACGTCACTTCAGAGTTTTGACAAATCCGTGTGTGTTGTCAGTTGCAGGCATTCTTCGTATTTTTTTTCCATCTCCCGTAAGCAACCCCTGAATACAATAAGAGGGGGGAAACAATAGAGAAAAAAACAATAGGATAAATGCATGAACATCGATATAACTTCGTTTCCACGATATTGCTTTTAAATCACTACACTGGGGGGGTGGAACAACTTCAAGACATGTAGTGGAATAGTTCACGATCAAATTGCACTCATCCCTTCTTCTTTCATAATCCTACGGAAGCTTTTTTTTTATTGTTGTTTCTTCGTTCGTTTCTTTTCCTGCTACTTTGGTCAAGGTTATGACGCTGTCGCCATCAAAGTTGTGTCACTATGGAAACGGTTGCCAATAGCTACCGTCTGCTATGTGTTGCTGGAGGTCGGATGCCTTTCTGAGCTAGGAGATTCCGTAGTTTCTGTAGGTTATTCTGGGTTATGGGGTCGTCTGGCTTCAACCGCAGAGCTTCAAGATAACTGGACTCTGCTTCGAGCAGTTTCCCATTGACGTGCAGCATAGCACCGAGGTTCATATGACTCGTCACTTCCTGCGGAGAAAGACAAAAAAAAAAGCATTTCTGTTGTACAAAGTAGTAGGAAAACTTACGTTTAACTTTCAATTTTTTTCAATTATTTAAAATTAATAAATTAGAATAGAAAAATATCTTTGCTGAATTTTCCGTGTTAGCAATGTGTTTAAACAAGGTTAAGCTGGTCTGTTAAAAGATTTTTAGTGATAAATCAGACTTTAATATAGAAGAGTAAGAGACTATATATATATATATATATTTTTTTTAATTTTTTAATTTTTTTTTTTTGCGAGACTGTGTTCTGTGTAGGAATCTAAGAGTAATTTTCGTTTTATGGAATAGTTTTAGTGTTCGTAGTATTGGGAACATTAATCAAACAATATTGCAGCAACATGAGTTCATCATCATCATCACGAACCATGGGCTCGCTGCCCGTTGGTGTCCGATGCCTCCATCACTATCTTCTTCCATCTTTCTTTGTCCAATGCACAGTGTCGCAGTTTTTGTACGCCCATTCCACACCAGTCTTTTATATCGTCTATCCATTCTCTGTATGGTCTACCTCTTCTGTTTAAACGATCCAAAATACCAAACATGAATGTCTTTATCTTCCGGTCCTCACTCATTCTACAGATGTGTCCAAATAATTGCAACTTGCATTTTATAATCTTCTGCATTAGATTCTCCTTTGGTTCCCCCCCCCCAATAGAGCTCTTCATTTGTGATTTTCTGTACCCATCCTATTCTTAGAATCTTCCTGTAACAAGTTCTTTCAAATGACAAAATTCTTTTTATTGATTCCTTATTTATCACCTACGTTTCAGATCCATACAGTACACCGCTAAAGATGCGTGTTTCCAGTACTCTTAGTTTTGTTTGCGGGCTGATCACTTACGTTTCCAGTGTTATCCATGATCTTGAGATTTGCTCTTCCCTTTGCAATCCTGATCTTTATTTCTTTTTTACAGGCCAACATGAGTTCAGCTCGAGTTAAAAGTCCAGTTACGTAAATAGTCAATATATGGTCGCCATGACTGTTTTTATTCAAGAATAATTTAAAAAAAAAATACAGCTTTACAACTGCAATTTTCATGGATTGCACATTGCCTTCCAGCACCAAAAAGAAAGAAATCCTTTTACGTTGGTTGGAAGCTGCAGAAATTTCACTGATTAGTATCAATCCAGCAATTCAAGAAACATATTTCATTCCATTTTAGATTGAAACCGCGACTAGAAATAGGGTTTAGAGATTTTACGGTGTTAATAATCCATCCACCAAACGTTACTTTGACCACAACACTTGATAGATTTAAAAATGCGCTTCAAGCAATGGTGTAGCACAATAAATTTGGACCACTGAAGTATTAATACATACGATTGCTCCTTCTACTTCTTCTTTCTTGACTGCAATATGCACCATCTGATGCATATTTCAGTTAGAAATATGCATAATCTGATCGCAGAATCTCATCAGAATAATTTGGTATTTGAGCACCTTTTTTCTGATAGACACGCATTTTCTTTAGCCACATCTTGTACGTTCATTTTTATGTGATTTTTTTCTCTCAAATCATTAATTTTATGTTGTGTTCATGCGCTTTATATTCGTTACAGGATTCTAGTTTCTTGCGATAAATGCCTTTCTTTAACGAGTTTCTTTAGCCAATGAGATTAGTTTTCGCAACGTCGTCAAGTGTTGCTTCATAATTTTATAAACGGATAAAACTTGCCTTGTAGAGTTATATTTGGAGTTGACACATCTCAAATAAGTTTAATAACTTTTAAAGGAGATGTAAGAACAATAATTCGGCTATTTAAATTAATAAGTCGAATGACATCACCATTTACTTACGTTTGGGCGAAGTTTCACTGCGATGTGATAATACTTCTCGGCCTCTGAGTTTCTTCCAGCTTGCCTATAATTCAAAGAGACATTTAGCTTCTCACTGTTGACTAACATCTCACAGATATCACATTATTAAACCGTTATTTAACTTTTATGTACTTTTATACACTTTAGTGACAGCACCTCAGTAGTGTAGTGGGTAGCGAAGACACCGTTTTTCCGAAAATTATTCTGGTTAATTCATTCATCGTAGAATGAATTAATTTAATGAAACATTATTAAAATAACGCGTTAATACAAGACTGAATGGGATAAGTTAACTGATTAAGAATTATTAACAATTAATAATTATATAGTTTATACGAATTACATTTCTTTTAATCACCTCAGGATCTTCAGATTTAAATTTACATTTAATCGATAACAGCAGTAATGTAATCTGCATTTACACGAATGCACCGAAAGGTGGTCCTATGGATTAATAGGATTTCATATCGAACATGTAATATACGAGATCATAAATGCCATTAGCTTCCAATAACCTTTGAAAGATATTCTTGGTGATCCAGCAGACGACAATAAAGACTCATTATGGACTCTACTCACGTATATTACTACAGCTGTAATCGGATTACTGCACCAGATCGTTAAGAAAGGGCCTTCAGTCTCCAGAAATTCCGAGACAGTCACTAAATAGATAGGAATAAATAGCCTCACTCAATTCTCTCTCCATCAAATTAAAGAGGTAATACTTACAGAGAGAGAGAGAGAGAGAGAGAGAGAGAGTTAAAAACCGAATAATTCAAGATTTTCCTTCCTTAATTTAAAACCATCGACGAACAGTACAGAAACGAATCACTGATATGCACTGACTATCAAATAGGCTAATCTTTGAACAGTCCGCCACAGATTAATATTGACTTAGCAGCTTAAAGCCTTCATCTGCAAATCGGATATGTGTGTGTGTGTGTGTGTGTGTGTGTGTGTGTGTGTGTGTGTGTGTGTGTGTGTGTGTGTGTGTGTGTGTGTGTGTGTGTGGTGTGTGTGTGTGGTGCACTGTCAAATGTACTAAGAGTTAGGTCTGCACGAATACACTATTTAAAGGAGGGAATAAATATGAATGCGATTATAGATAAACTCGCTTGTAATGAAAGTTCAATAGAAATCATTTTCAACCGTCTGTCGGATATTTTGATAGTCTAAATTCGCTACTGGACGTCGTGTTAGGTCCTGATCTCCTAGTTCAGGTTTGAAGAACGACTTGATCTTTTTTTTAACTTAAGGTGAGTTAGCAGATCTCGTAGGGAGGTAACAGAGTTTTTGCATCCCGCACAGGTAGATCGACCAGAGAACATACGCATTAACAGAATGAGAATTCCATTAGTAGGAAGTAGATGGTGGGTTGTGTGATGCAGAGTGCCTTCTCGTGATGAGTCCTTGGCCTACATCGAGATATCACGTAATAATAATAATAAGAAGAACT
This sequence comes from Typopeltis vanoorti, assembly GCF_054136105.1. Lineage (NCBI taxonomy): Eukaryota > Metazoa > Arthropoda > Arachnida > Uropygi > Thelyphonidae > Typopeltis > Typopeltis vanoorti. The sequence goes on from NC_143549.1 coordinate 142,753,090, forward strand.
AATAAGATATTTGGTTCTTAACCGAATACATCTGATTTAGGCGTGGATGTCTATCAAAGTTAGAAGTTGTATATTCTTTGATTTTCTACTCTCGGTCATTCTTAGAATAGAAGTTGGAATACGAAATCAGATATAAGAAATGCAAAATCTAACAGAGGATGTGCTGAATTTTTTTATGAGAACACACTCAAATGAGACGTAATATCGTGGCCTCAGCCTTAGTTACTTCTACTGTAAACGACCCTAACTGCAGAACGCGTTATCACATAATGCCGTGTAAAAGATATTTACAGGAATTAGATGGCAGATGACAGGATGTGTCCACGAAGCGACTTTTTGCACTGCTTTTTGGAACACGAACGGTACAGTACATTGTGAATTGATAATTATTGGTTTGACTATCATTAGTGCTGCGTTCTCCAGTGGAACAATTGAAGGCACGGTTGTAAAATTGCCTTTTATAATAGCTCAGTGCACAGAATACTACCTTTATTTCACTGTGTTTAAATTTTTCTCTGTAAAAAAACTTAAGGAAGACGTGAAAGAATATCACTTTATGAAGACAGTGGTACTTAAGACATTCGGTCAAGATGCTCACTCTGATCGACTCATGAAACCACCTGATGTTACTGGAACTATTTACACTTATGTCCAGGAATAAAGAAAGAATGGTTTATAATCAATATTAAGAAAGAGAAAATAATCTGTTTTATTTCTATGAAATATTCACTTCCGTTACAAAAAAAAAAAAAAAAAGCATGTACATAGCACTGCACAATTACGTACACTTCGATGTATAAGCAAAGAGTCTGCACTGATTTTCCGTTTATCAAAATGATTAAAAGGGGCACATACCTCAGTGTGTTAGCAGCATTAAAGATGATTTCGTATTCATCGGGAGCCAATTCAGCAGCGCGCACGAACATTTCAGCGGCTTCCTCGTGCCGCTCGGATTCCGACAAGAACTGCCCTAGAAAGAAAGAAAACGATCTTTAGCCAAATTCCAAGAAAGCAATCACACAATAGCTAATCTGGGATTATATATGTTTCACTAAACAGAGTAAAACTCGGGACTATCATATATTTTACGACAATATTTTAAATTATTATTATCCGGATGTGCTTGTAACTGTCACACGCTATGTGTGAAGCAATGGAAATCTCATTTGCAATAGCTGGAAGATGTCGAAGTAACAGGTGATGGAACAGGGTGAGACGATCTTAGACGATATTAAAAAAATCACTTGTTTCACAGGTGATTTAAGTTTAATACGAGATAAAATGCTAACTCAATCTCTGCATCGACTTTTATGGCCTGCTTATATTAATTTTCTTTTCACACGAAAATTGCTTCATCGAAATTAGTTTATGGCTTAAAAGCAGTGATTTCATCGATACAAATTGTATGATTAATTTTAAAAAAAATTCCAGTGTATGTGATTATAAACAACAAAATATTAAATAAATGAACGTGGGGGATAGGAAAGTAATGTATAACTAAAGTTACAGATTACTGAGTAGACAACAATAATCTCTAGTTCTGCAGCAGTGAGTGGCAGCATACAAGTAGTCCTAAATGACGACTGCCGCAGATGCACTTATGAAACAGAGAGTGCGGAATGAATTCCTTACTGCAGTCTGGTTTCTCCTATACTCCGATTCTGGTACTCTTTGACCTTAGCCTTCCAGCTCCTCGCTGTCCTCCGAAGACAGCGAGGAGCTGGAACAAACTATTCGCTAAGAGCTGCGATGTCGGAGTAAAGACTTTCATCGTATTAGCATACGGCATCTCACGCAGCGGTGGCAAAAGTGTATAGAGAATGACGGCGAGTGTTAAATGATGACGAATGCTCGTGAGAGATGGAAAATGAATCCATGATGAAACCATTGGTAAATAAATTATATTTTCTGTGGAAAAAAATAGCAGGTATTACTTTCGTAACGCCCCTTGTATATATACATATACACTGTGTGTGTGTGTGTGTGTGTGTGTGTGTGTGTGTGTGTGTGTGTGTGTGTGTGTGTGTGTGTGTGTGTGTGTGTGTGTGTGTGTGTGTGTGTGTGTGTGTGTGTAGAGAAACTTACCGTAGTGTTGATAGACACTGGAATCATTGGGAGCGATAGCTTTAGCCCTCAGAAACCAATGTTCAGCTTCCATTGGTCTGTTCTGTTGAAAGAAAAAAACAATGCCTTTGTAAACGTAATAAGAATTTCTAACATTAAAAACAGCAATTGAAGTTGTTAATATAATGTTTTTATTATTGGATTTATATATATATACAAAAATTAATAGGAAACATTTTCTTATGATATATCTTGGGGGAGAAAAACTGAAAGTGGAGGCCAGAGAATGACCAAATTGAACATATTATCAGCAGCAGGAATCGAAGTGATCTTTGTATCAAGCAAACTCTATGTGGAGCTACGAAATGAACCACTTCTCTCAGAAAGCAGCACCTTCTTTCTTCATAGAAAAAGATGGTGTCGGTCCAGCCTTAATTCATCATACTCAAATATCTAAAGTCTGTTGTTTGTCAAGACTGATGCCGGAATATTGGGAGGGTTCTCATTACTGAACGTTTTGATGTTGATTAGACAAACAGTAAAGTGCGCTGCGTTTGTTTCTATGGAATATTTGTATAAAAAAGTCCCATTGGTATAAGATTTTTTCCCGCACAGTGACAGTTTAGAGTGCCCACGCATTTCAAGTAATAGGTCTAATGTTGACTATGTGAAAACACTTTTGCTATGATTCCACGGAATCATATGGGTATTGCGCTGTCCATGTAATTCAGACAAACACGTGTATATACAGGGTGGCCATAAAATAACTTTTCCTCTTTGGAGGCTTCTGTAGCTCAAACCAATAAACGGAATGAGACACAATTTTATATTGAGACTTTTGAAGGCTTGGGGAGATGATTTCCGCGAAAAAAATATTTAGTACCAAAAGTCGCCGATACGGGAAATTTTGGCGCTGGCAGAGCCAAAAACAAGCGGGTAATTACATTAAAGGCAGATAAAATGGAATAATAATATTTCTACATACATTTCGCAGTAGCAACGTCTGTTACTGTCTCTTCTTCTTACAGGTCCTATGTCAGCTCTCAGTGCTACAGCTGACATAGGACCTGTATGCAGGTTATGAAGCCTTCTAAATTCCCGACGGGCTGCTACGGCATTGCACTGTTTAAGGTAAAACAACTTAACAAGTAAAGCAAGCTGAGGCAAGATAGAACGCACATTGAGTACAATTCGTCAGTCATTCGAATAACTGCCTGAACGTTCCCAATCCCTTTTTAAGTGGAATTGGTAGTGCTGCTGTTACGTACGCCCAGTAAAATTTGCATAATCCTTTTTACCTGCGTTAAGTGCAAATATTTGACCGTTTTCGGCTCCACCAGTGCCAAAATTTCCCCTATCGGTGACATTTGGTACTAAATATTTTTTTCGCGGAAATCATCTCCCTATGCCTTCAAAAGTCTCAATATAAAATTTGGTCTCATTCCGTTTATTGGTTTTAGCTACAGATGCCTCCAAACAGGGAAAGTTATTTTATGGCACCCTGTGTATATATATATATGTAGAAAGTTTTTCTTTACCTTGGGTATAATATACGTTAAAGATATCAAGCTATTTTATATGTATATAAATAAAACTTAGTTTTAATCCATTTCCCAAGTAAGCAAACAGACAAGTAAGTCAAGTTTGCGCCTGCAAGTAGTGCAAGTCTGGGTGATTCCTTACGTAGTGCAAGTCTTAGAAAACTCGTGGTAAAGGTGGAATAAGATCTGATCACTATTCTTAGTATTTTCCCTTAATGCAAAGCACATCTCCTTGAGGAGATGTATGATGCTATGCACTGAAGGCAAGGGGCCACTACCCAGACCGGTTTCGACCTTTATTGAGGTGTATTTAAGTAAAGACCTCTCTCTAAAAATTAGGACGATCCCTAGACCATCCATAGTGACCGAAAGACCGTCCAACTCAGCGTTGTTCCATTCAATGACAGGGTCACCCCGTCACCGAGAAGAACTTCTCAGCGTTGGCTCTACCCAGTCGCAGGCTCACCCCACCACCAAGCAGAGCCATAATCTCAGAGGTGGCCTTACTCAGAGACAGGCACAAACCTATCCCCAAGCAGAGCCTCTCAAAGCCAGCCCCCCATCAGTGGGAGCCAGGCTAGAAATAACAAGATTTAAGTAATACAGAGCTTATAAATATTTTACCAAAACAAGTTACCATAAGGTGTTTTGACCTTATTAAATAAAAATCTCAGGTGGAGATATAAATGTAGAAAGTTTTTTTATCGTGGGTATAATAGTCGTTAACACTTTCATTGCCAAGCTGAAAATTGGAATTTCGTGTGGTGCCAAATTTTATTTATTTTTTTTATTATTTAGTTAACGCG